>NC_072767.1:23810300-23976677 GCF_022539595.1 Amphiprion ocellaris | reverse complement strand
TCTTGCTATGATAATGTGAATACGTATAGTATTTGTACTTGTACTGTTCCCTTTTTTTCCAAAACAATTCGAAGTCTAAAGAAAAAAAGAAGTTCCCCCCAGAGTTAGCTTATACAGTGTAATTACAAACCAGAGGGAGAACGCGGGGGGTTGTGTTGTCTTAATGTGTATGAAAACAAATGTTTATCTCTTTGAGACGGTTCTTTTTTATCGACAGAATCAGTGCTTGCTGTACTCACATTTCTTTTGTATGCTTCAAAAACAGCCTTCATGGAGGTCAAAGAGTGGATTTTTTTTTCATTTGTATCTTTTATATGTCATATCATATTTATATAGCTCCAATAGTGGAAAAAAAAATTCATGTCATTTTCTTTTCCATGGTTGTGGTCTGCTTGCTGAAATGCCATACACTTTTGTGCTGTTTCGAAATAAATGTGAAAAAGAGAGACGACCGACTTGGCTGCAGGTCCATCGTCTGCATTCACACACAATTGAAGCCCAAAACGATAGATGCATATGCCAAATTTTGATTTGGTAGTGAATTTTTTTTCACCAATACATTTTTTTCTGGCTGGAAATTATATAAACAAATGCTAAAAGATGGTAAGCAATGATAAATTTAAACTATTACTATGTTGTTGTGTACTAAAAATGCCGCAGCTAAAGTTATCCATAGTCCTTGAATTTGCTGCGAATCTTTGAACAAATGCAGTTTCCACAGCAAGAAAAGGTCCTGGTAATTTCTAACATGTTTTAGAGTGTTCTGGGAGGAGGTCTCCGCTCAGTTCTAGTCAACTGCAAGCCATGGCTAAAACCAATAAGCTTAGTGAGCCTCTTGTTGCTGCTCTCAAGACAAGTCGAAATCCAAAGCTAAATCCAAGTGTTTTTAAGTTTCAGTGGCCACAGTGCAAAGCAAAAAAAATGTACAATGAGTTCCACAATGTGAAAACTTTACTTTCGTGTTCTAGGAAGCCAGGAGTGGCCCATCTCCTGACAACAGTCATAGAAGCTGTTATGACTTGGCTGTCTAGGGCTGACTGGACCAACAGACACTGAAGGACTCCGACAGCTGGTTGGTAGAAAATGATAATTTACTGATCGGTGCAGGTTTTATTGAACTTGATGTTCAACTTCAGAGTCAGATATAATGTGAGCAGTGAACCCCAGGAGTTGGTGGAGTTTATTTGTGTGTGTTGACCAGAGAAGAGAGTTAGCATCCAGTGAATATTAGCTTTAATGTGAATTAGCGATGCTAACTGAGCTAGCTGACCAGTCCTGATTAGCAGCTAAATGTAGCATCAAGCTAACGATGTTTATGTTGTTTCCTGCCAGCAGCTGAAGTGTGTTGTGTTCCTGTAATGTGGTTCGTTAATTTTATAAAACTGTGGCTGGTTGACGTTAATGTGACGTTCAGGAAACTTAAATGTGATTAAAACAGTAACGTTAATGTTCTAGTTGTCAGTAATCAGCTTTAATTTGACACTAAAACAGATAGTTTTAAATGACATCAGTTTCATGAATTTGTTGAAAATTGTCTCATTTGTTGTTGTGATGTTGCTGCTGATTCATTAAACCAGATGATCCGTGTTGAAGATACGTTTAGTTCTAGTATCAGAAGTACAAGAAAGAAAATGGAAGTTTAGTTCTGCTATGTCAAAGATTGCAGGAATAAAATAACTAATTGAGTCTTTATGCCTCAAACTTTATTTTACAATAATGAAATCATCACAGATAATAAAAATATAAATAGCAGAGAAAACCTGAGAGAATAATTTCCTGAAAAGTCTGTGAAGGAAAAGCGGCTTTTGATCCTGAAAGATCAGAATCAGCTCCAACATCTGCATCTGACAGCATCAAGTCAACCAGAAAGAAAAGAAAAAAAAGAAAATGACTTCTTTCTGATCACATCTGTTCTGCTGCTCACAGTCTGCTGCTGCTCACATTCTTCACATTTATTGTCCACTTTTAAAAGTTCAGCAGACAGGTGCTCTGCTTTGGAGTGTGACGATGTCGTCGGTGATGTGGAGAATGAAGTTTCCGTTTCACCACAGCGTGCTTTAGGACGCCCGGTCGGACTTGATGTTTGAAATACTGACCAACAGCTCAGATTTAACTGTCTGTAGTTCTGTTTTGATGGATGTTAAATTTTCACTCAAAGCCGCCAGGAGCTGGGTCTTTAAAATAACTGCCGGTCTCGTTACAGAGTGAAAGTAGCAGTTCCTCCTTAAGGTCAGAGATTGCAGCATCTGAGGGCCTCTTCAAAAGAAGACGTAGTTGATGAAGACGTTCTGGAGCAGGACCAGAACGACCAAGCAGCCTTGAGATCTTAGGCAGGGTCTCCCTCAGGTGGGTGTCAACGGTGTTCACAGTCAGGTCTGTGGTAATACCGTCAACAAACAAAACAGAAAAAAATCTAGATTATAAATCAACATGTAACCAAAGCACTCTCTGTATAACGCCATAGTATAGGATGTAGTTCAGAAAATGTCAAAGTATAGTATACTTTTCAAGAATAACATAGTATGGCCTGTAGTTCATAGTATAGCATGTCGGCAAAAAAAAACATGAATTATTATGTGGTTCAAAAAAGCGCAAAATGGTAGGATGTTGCCTAAAATTTTAATGTATGATATGTGTTCTAAAAATGTCATAGTGCAGTATATTGTCAAAATAGTATGTTATTCAAGAAAACATCAGAGTATAATATGTCATCTAAAAAATGTCATAGAATAATATTTCATTGTACAAGTAAAAGTATAGTCATTTTTAAAACTGTTCAAATTCTTATGTTGCTAAAAAACAAAAAAAAGTAAAACAAAAAAAAAGTCATAGTAATATGTCAGTTAAAAAAGCCTATACTATAGCATGTCGCCAAAAAATGTCATAGTATAGCATGTCGTCGTCCAAAAAATGTCATAGTATAGCATGTCGTCCATATGATGAAATAATGTAAAGGAGGGCATGAGAAACACTCCAGAAAGGTTTTCTTTGAAAAAAAAACCCTCATGAATTTTGGCGCAAAAAAAACGCCTTACTATACTATGTCGAAAAAAATGCGATTTTTCAAACATGTTGTAAAAACGTGCCATATGATGAAATAATGTAAAGGAGGGCGTGAAAACCCTCCAGAAAGGTTTTCTTTGAAAAAAAATCCTCATGAATTTTGGCGCAAAAAAAACGCCTTACTATACTATGTCGAAAAAAAATGCGATTTTTGAAACATGTTGTAAAAACGTGCCATATGATGAAATAATGTAAAGGAGGGCGTGAAAAACACTCCAGAAAGGTTTTCTTTGAAAAAAAAAATCCTCATGAATTTTGGCGCAAAAAAAACGCCTTACTATACTATGTCGAAAATTAATGCGATTTTTCAAACATGTAAAAACGTGAAATATGATGAAATAATGTAAAGAAGGGCGTGAAAAACACTCCAGAAAGGTTTTCTTTAAAAAAAAAAATCATCATGAATTTTGGCGCAAAAAAAACGCCATAGTATACTATGTCGAAAAATGTCATTTTTCAACACTAAATCTTATTGAAAAATATGTTTTACTTAAGTCCACCTGTTTCAGCCATCTCTACCCCTCATTAGGTACCACTCTAAGGTACATTATACAAAAAAAATCCAGTAGATGTCACTGTGTTTTGAAATAGCATGCAGAGCAAGTTAGTCTGCTCACAGGAAGTTAGCACGAGCAAAATCACTCCTCACATGAGGCCTCTCTTTGCTGTGATTTTCAAAGGTAAAATAATACTTTTGACATATTATGGTGCCTAAGGAGTTGCTGAACACAAATGTGTCATTTGAGATGTAGAAAAAAATATTTAAAAGGGTAAAATAATTTTTCTCAACCGTTTGGTAGAGGTCAATATTTTAAAAATCGCTGGATCTCTTCATAAAAAAAACATTGATTGTTGTTTTTAGTGCCCCAAAGAGATAAGAAATATAAAGAAATTATTTTTTCATTGCCTTTTTCTTGGTGAGGATGTTAAAGGGTTAACTTAACATCTGTAAACAAAACAAAAACGTATCAACAAAGTTTTCTGTTAGAGTTTGTGTTCTTGTAAGTTTAACTCCAAGATTTTAAATACTTTCGTTTACTGCAAATGAATATCTACTCCAAATGTCTCACTAATAATCATTATCAGCCTTAAAAACCCACAAAACACCCCTCTATACTCGACCACACTTAGTACAGTCCGGTTCCCCCTTCTATAAATCTGCTTGGAATCTTCCACTTCCTGTTTGTCAAAGTGGCCTTCTACCTGGACAGGTTTTGTTGGAGCTCATGCAACAAACATTTTGGGTAACTGCACTTTAATATGGATGGATGACACTGAATTAGAGTCTGTTTTAATGAGACTGAGTTAAGATGTGTAGCTCTGTCATTAAATAGGAAATTATTTCTCAGAATTCACAGAGAAAAGTCTGAAATGTTTGCTAGGTTAGCGTCCCACATGTTCTTTGGCTCAGCTAAAGCTAACTCTCTCCAACTTCTGGATCTCTTGAGTTGCTTGTTGTTAAAATATCTTGCTAGAGGTGCTGAAGCTCAGAAAGTCTGAGATGTTTGTTCAAAATTAGCTCATTCTCAAGTCTTGTCTGAACTGTCCTCTTTTGTTTGAACTTTCCCTAAACTTAGGAGTTAATGAAAGAGCAGCACATCCAGACTCAGTCTCATTTATGTAGAGATTAAACTTCAGTGTCATTCATTGATGTTAAAGTGCAGTTTTTCAAATGTTTGTTGCACATGCTCCGACCAAACCAGTCCAGGTGGAAGACAATGTGAAGAGAAAGCTCCAGAGGATGGATATCACACGTTTACATTGGAAATATGTCCTTTAATTTGACATTGTCATGCAAAAGTTGGATTTCCCTTTAATGATGTTCAAATCTTTGAGTGTTTTGTTGATGGTGGTTTCTAAATGTTTTTTGACACTCGGCCCCAAAGATTAAAACCTTTCATGGCTCACAAGCTGCAACAATTCACACATTATCAACTATCTTTCTGACTAAACTAAGATAAAAAGTGAAAAACTGTCTGATTCCTGCATCATGAATGTAAATCTTATTGTTTTTTATGACAGTCAACTGAGTATATTTGTTTATATATATTTATTTTTATGGCTGAATTAGTCCAACATTACATGATACATACAATTTAAATTCAATTTTATTTATATAACGCCAATTACAGGTCAAATTGTCTCGACGCTTTATTTTTATATTTTTTTGTCATTTAAAATATGACAAAGTAAGAAATTTTAACCTCTTGACTAATCCAATTTATTATTTGTTTTTTAAGAGACTAATCGACAATTAAAATAACTTTCTCCACTAAAACTAATAAACGAGGTAAAATAGAAGGAACAGTTTTAAATACTGCAGTCCCACGACAGCAAGAATAAAGTTTGTCAACAAAAACTAAATCTGGTGGATTCCATGAAAGTCCTAATGAATGATAATAAAGTGTGATACTAAAGGTTTGTGGTGCTAAAAATCTCAAAGATATCAAGTTGAACATCTGGATGGAGGTTGATAAAAATTGACCAACTCCATGGATTTTCTGGATGGTGGTTAAAGACCTGCTCTTCTAGTGGTCTTCCTTCCAGTGGCTGTAAAAAGTCAGTCCATCCTGGCTGACTTCAACACCTCTTCATGTCAAGTTGTTGTGCCTCGGACCTGTTGGAAACTCCAGAAACTGGGGAAAACCCGTGGAGACTCGAAGAACTCGTGGCGACTCGAAGAACTCGTGGGGCGGAGGAAGGTGTGGTGGGTGGTCGGGGGAGGCGGAGAAGTAGAGGGGGGAGGCCACCACCCACCTCCCCGCCCACTCTCCGCCCTGACTCCACCCAGACTCCACCTCAGCTCCACCCACGTGGTCACTTGAGGAACTACGATGCCAAAGGGACGACGAAATTATTTCTTTGTATCTGATCTGTAGCTCAGTGAGTTAAGGATTTGTCTATGGAGCTGCAGGTCGCTGGTTCAAGACCAGACACTTCTTAAATTTTCTCAAAATCCTGACAAAGACAAACAAAGAAAATTGCCGGTGGTGGGTCTTGAACCTGCGACCTTCCACACCGTAGTCACTCTTCTTATCCCCTGAGCTACTCGCTCAGATACTAATTCTTCCTTTTTTTGCGCATTTATCATCTATTTTTTGTCGTTTTCGAGTTTTTTTTTTAACTTGAGTCTCGGCTCGACCGTTTTTCTCAGGAGGTTGGACTTCAGCCTTTGTGCTGGAGGGTTGAACCTTCAGTTCCAAGACTTTCCAAGCCTCCACACCTCCCGAGTCCTCAGGACCTGAGCTTTCACACAGTCTGAGGGCTGAAATTTTCTAAGTCCCACAGTAGTTCTCTGTTGGATTGAACTCTCACACAGTCCAAGGACTGATATCTTCCAAGTTCCTCAGTAGTTCTCTGTTAGATTGAACTTCCAGACAGTCCAAGGACTGATATCTTCTAAGTTCCTGAGTAGTTCTCTGTTAGTTTGAACCTTCAGACAGTCTGAGGGCTGAAGTTTTAAAAGATTCTCAGTACTTCTCTATTAGTTTGAACTTTATGGTTAACAGAAGCCTTAAAACTTGTGACCATGAGTCTTGATTTCACATTTAGACCATCCATCTGAGTTCTTCTCAGACCTTCACCTGTGGGTTTTTAGAAATCCTGAACAAACTTTGATTCTCTTCACTGAACAGTAAAGTTTGTGGAGATCAGAAGGTAACATTAGTTTGATCCATGCCTTCAACTACTAGTAGACTTTATCTGGAAAGGAGTTTTCTTAAATGAGTTATTGGTAAATCTGTCCACAATCAAACCAAGAACATAGAAAGAGGAAATGTTTGAAGAAACAACTTGATATTTTCATTTCAGACTAGAAAACTCTTTAAGACCTTTATCTGTTTTTGCTCTTTTTGATTGTTTTATTGTCTTTTATGTTTAATTTGATCTCCTAAAGTTTAACTGGTGTCCTTTCAAATGTTTTGTCTTTAGTTTGATTCTTCTTAAATGTTTAGTTTTGTTCTTTTCTCACCTTTTATTCTTTTCTAATGTCTGATTTGATTTCCAAATGTTTTGTCTTTTTAATGTTTAATTGTTTTTTCAAATGTCTTATCGGCTTGTTTGAAAAATTTCCTTTTCTTTCCCAATGTTTAATTTTTCGATTAAATCTTTAAGGTTTTTCTTTTTAAATGTTTTACCACCTTTTAATGCTTAATTTTCTTTTTAAATGCTTCATTGTATTTTCTGTTTTATTCCAATTAAAATTTTGTGTTTAAGATTTAATTTTCTAATTAAACATTTAATTTTTTAATTAAATGTTTTGTCTTTTTAAAGGTTTAATAATGTAAATGTTTTGAATTTTTCAAAAAGTTTAGTATTCTTCTTGTTTAATTGTATTTTGAAATGTTTAATTATCTAAAATATTTCATCTTTAATGTTTCATATTTTTGTTTAAAGAAATTTTCTTAATTTCATAATTATATGTTTTGTATCTTCTGTTTAATTAATTAAATATTTTGTCTGTTTTATTTAATTGTATTTAATGTTTAATTTTCTTTTTAAAAGTTTTGTTGTATTAAATGTTGTTTTCCTTTGACTTAATTGCTTTTTTAAAATGTAGTTTATTTCTTTAATCTTTTTTTCTGTCAAGATTTTAACCCCAACCTTAGAAATGAAACAAACCCTTAAATCACAATGAAAATACTTCTGTTGTCACAATCATGAGTTCGTCAATTATTCAGTTTATCACATCAGCTTTATTTGTTTAGCACCTTTCACACAAATGACAAAACTAAACAAGCAAAGAGAAAAAACTATGCTAAAACTATGATGAAAACTCAAAAACATTTTTAAAAAAAGGATTTAACATCGTAATAAAACGTGTCCAGGGGATGGAGGGAGTTTATTGAAGTCTTCTTGGGCTCACGTGGCAAATCATTTAAAATATAAACTTGATATTCAGTCTAAGGAAACTGCAGAGCGACAGAAGAACCAACAATATCTCCTGTTTTCTCCTTTAATGAGTCGACTCTTCTTGTGCTTTCAGACCACAGAACTACAGCCTCTTCACAACCTGCTCAAACTCTTGGTACAGGACCTCACCACACGGGTCAAGAAGGTTTCCGTCTCATTTCTACTCTGAAGCTCACCTTCTCCTGCTCAAACTGCTGACAAATGTTTCTGCTGCTCTAAAGTCTGGTCTCCAGAACTTTCTAAAAACTCTCAAAGTCTCTTCTGCTGCAGGTTGCTTTGTAGAACTGTTGCAGAAAACCTCACTCAACCACATGGAGGAGCCTCAAGATAGTCGTCCAAATGAAACCATACAAAAACCAAACTAGCACAACCCAAACGCTAAAGTCTCCTGCAGCCTACCAGAGAACCTCTGAGAACAGAGAATCAGGACAGGAACTCTTACCTTCTGGACAACCAACGTGGGTTCTCAAAAAAGAATACAGAATGTGTCTCACCAAAAACTTCTAAAGACTCACTACAGGCAAGATAATGACACAACTCAGCTGTACCAAATCCACTAATCACTGCACACATTAGCACCATGTGCTAACTGTGGCTAAAGAACCACATTTACCAAGACAACTATCCAGTACAAAGCCCTAAAACACACCAAGAAACACATTAAAGTCTATTTTACTGCTGGAAGCTGCAAGCCAACGCCTAAAGAACAAAATAAAGCAACAGAGCCAAACCCAGTTAGTGGTGAAGAGAAACAGAGGAAATGTTTGAGTGCAGCCACATAAAGCAGGAAGACACTGAGCTGCTCAGGTGTTCCTGATAACACCAAGCAGCCACCTGGACAGCCAATAGGAACACAGCTTACTGGAAGTCCAGAGGGCTGGGTTAGTGAAGGAAATTTAGTTTAAAGTTGAAGCAGAAAGTTAACAAAGAAAGTTGAAAACCACCTTCTGATACCTGAAATCTGAGTTTTCACACAAAGAACACCTGAACATGTCAAACTGGTTCCATAGTAGAACCATCATTGTAAAAACGTCATAGTATGGTGTGTTGCTCAAACAACATTACGACCCAGCTGTCTGGGGTCACAGAGGAGCAACACAAAACCAGGACAAATGCTGGTTTCCAGAGGGTTAGGTGGCTATTTATTTGAAAGAGTAAGTTTACAACAACACAACATGTGAGCAGAAAAATCACAAAGTCTGTCTTTAGTTCAGCTGAAAATATTACCTTTTGTCTTTTTTATTGACCAAACATTTCAGGAAGTAGATGAAGAATAATTAAAGCTCTCATGTAGAAGTCCAACTTATTTTGGATCCTTGTGGAGAGTTTAATCTTAGAGTTTGTAAAGCTGTTGAGTTTTTAGAGTCACATGGATTGTTTTGACATTTAATAACCGAGTCCTGAAATAAAATTACAGTTGTGGATTTCTGTCATTTAGTCTTGACTAAACAAATAACAGCAGCATAAATCTCAAACATCATTATGAGGAGTCTGGATTGAGGTTTCTCACTTGATAATGATCAAAACATGAAATTTAGGTTGGTTTAAAGGAATATTTCACCTTAAATCTTTGAATGTTGACCTAAAAGGTTGGTTTCAGGAAGTATTCCACCTACAAGGTCCTCATACATCCACCTTAAAGGAACATTCCACCAAAAATCCTTGGACATGCACCTAAAATGTTGGTTGGTATTCCATCCAAAATCCTCAGAAACCTGAGGGGCTGCTTAAAAGGAATATTCCACCTAAAACCTCAAATATAGACCCGAAAGGGTGGTTTCGAAAAAACCCATCAATGTAGACCAAAAAAGTTAGTATGGAGGAATATTCCACCTGAAATGTAGACCTGAGAAGTTGGTTCAGAAGAATATACCATCCTAAACATCCTTAAATGTAGACTAAAAGACGATTTGGAAGAAAATTCCACCTAAAATCCTCCAATGTAGACCTAAAAGGTGAGTTTAATGGTATATTCCACCTAAAATTCACTACTGTAGACCTTGGAGGTTGGTCTGATGGTATATTCCATCCAACATCCTTGAACATTAACTTAAAAAGTTCATTCAAAGGAATATTCCACCTAAAATCCTTCAATGTAGACCAAAAAATCTTGGTGTAAAGGAGTATTGCACCTTAAATGTAGACCTAAAGGATGGTTTGGAGTAATATTCTACTCTAAAATCTTCCAATGTAGACCTAAAAGGTTGATCTGATGGTATATTCTACCCAACATCCTGGAACATTTACCTAAAAAGTTGGTTTAATGGTATATTCCCAGAAGAACCCTTGAACATTGGGCTTAATGGTATATTCCACCCAAAATACTTGTACATATACGAAGAAGTCGGTGTAAAGGAAATGTAGACCTAAAAGGATTGTTTAAAGGAATATTTAAACGATTATTTTCATTATTTAATAATCTGTTATCAGTCAGAACCCTGGCAAACTTATTTATCTTTTTTTTTTTTTTTTTTTAGTGGAAGTCACAAATAAAGGAGCTCTTGGTTTTTCCTGGCGTTACTGAGTCAAAAGCTGCTGTTTCAACACAGAACGTTCACATGCATCCACAAACCTCTCAGCACTCAAACATCCACAGACAGGAGGCCGGCTGGACCGAGACTCGGCGGCGTCCTCAGACCCACGAGTCGGGGAGTCGGTGAACTTGTTGGTCCGGTTTGAAGGCCTCCGTGTGGTCCAGTAGAAGTCCACGTAGTCGGTGTTGGCTTTGAACCACAGCGACTGGCCGCCATCAGGTGGACCGGCTCGTCCTCGTAGGGCTCCTCCTGTAGCCTTGAGGGAACCACAGGAACATTCAGTAGCTGTTGGAGTTCTTCCTGTCAGGCTCGTGGTAGAACGGCTCTGAAGTATCTTGTATTTGTCTTATCTGGAACAATCTAACAGCCTAAACTGTTAACAGCAGTGTAAAGAAGCAAACACAGGCATAGATTAGGACTCAAACTAGATTTATTTTAGAAAACAAATCAGCTTAGAGGCATTTGTTCACACATGTGGCTGAATAGGAGGCCGTCCAATCAGATTCAAGGTCTTCACTCTGTAGGTTGTTTGGTGAGACTCTTGGACCTCCATCAGCTGACGTGGATGTTTGATGGTCTTCTTCTCTAGTGCCAGATGATTCATCCATGAATTCAGCAGCTACAGACTAAAATGAAGCTCATGCTGCAGTTATTGAATTCCTGTTCCAGATCAAATGTTCAGATCTCACCTTGAATGCAGCCCTCTGCTGTCTAATAGTTTTTCTCATTGTAGTCTTCAATAAAGTCTTTTTCCTCATGTAAGGATGTGGTGAGACTCTTTCTCAGTCTCTGCAGACGTCCCTCATTGTGCATCTCCAGAGAAGAAACAGAAAAACTGGTCACTGCTTCAGCATCACAAACGCTCTTCAGCATTGAGTGTTTTAGGAATTCATTCATTGTGTTGTGAACTTTGAAGGAGCAGAAACTTTACAGCTGCCAAAGATATGAGCTCCAATTCTGGATGTTTTAGGAAATGAAGTTCATCAAATGAACACTTGATTATTGCTGATAACGCTCATTAAATTACTGAAGAAATCCAACACAAAAACCTGTAAACTCTCAGGCAGCTTTTGTTAAAGTTTGTCTATAATTCTATCATCATGTTCTGGAACCAGGACTCTGCAGAAGTTCCTTCAAACAGATACTTGTGTGGTTCTATTTCAGGCCTCAGGTTTGAACGTACAGCAGAGGATTAGAAAGGAGTGATTTTAATATTTAAATCAGTCCAGTAAATGTTTGGAGTAAAAATGATTAAAATTTTGATTTAGATAGATTTGTGTCAAATAATATTGTAGAGTCTCACTTAAATATATCCAAATGAGCTCAGTGTATTTACATTTTAGACAATATCTGATTTCTTAATCTCAATACTATAGGGTCTGACCCTAAATATTATAATAATGATGTCAATTTAAATAATATTTTAGTGCAGAGTCATAACCTTTAATTAGCTAAACTTACATAATAAATATCACTGCACAATCTTAACCTTGAACATTCATATTATTGAGGTAAATTTATATAAATCCTGATATTCTAGAGTCTTAACTGGAATATTTCTAACATTAATCTTTTTGTATTGTGCTGATAAACAACAATAACCCGACTTTCAGATAATATTTATTGTCTGTGATTATGACACTAAATTCCTCCACAGTGTGGAACTTTCCTTGCAGCAGCTGTAGGAATAAATAAAAATAAAATCTGTTCATTTCCACATTATGCACATTTATTTATTCTTAATATCTCAGACTGAATGGTAGCTGGCAGTAAAAACAAACTCATCTGCTGGACTGAATTTCCGAAAATGGAAACATGAACAGAATTTAACACTCATGTATCCACAGCAACGCAAAAGTTTCTGCTTCCTACCAAAGTTCACAACACAAGTAAAGATTTTAATGTAAAACTTCAGGGATGACTGCTAACCATAAGTATTCTGATCAATACTTCATGATCAATATCAGGACAGATGTTACAACTCCAGCTGTTGCATTAGACTGCAGTTATTCACAGAGAAATTAAAACATCACATTCCTCATAAAAACTAGATGGGACTTTTATTAAATAAAGTGTTGGTGAATAAACAGTGTAAAAAGTGCAAAGCAGCTCCATTAAATCAGGAGATGTGAGACTTCCACAGCATGGATCACCATCTGCTGTGTTGATTCATAGCTGAATGTCAGAATGAACTGAGATAGAAAAGCTGCTTTGAGCTGCAACATTACAGTCTGACAATCCAACACCATCACAGTTTTCATCTGGTTGTTTTGCTTCAACATGCTGTGAAGTTCAGTTTTTACCTGAATCAATACAGAGATTCTATTTTCAACCAAGACTGGAATAAAAATTAAAATGTTATGAGGTTATTAATGCAACTAAATCCTTTCAAATGGAAGGATTTACTTCTAATTCAAGTTTCAGTTGGAACACATTGCATTCACAAAGAAAAACAGCGACACCTTCATAGCAACATTTAATAAACCTAAAGCTTCCCTGTTGGCACATTGGTGGAGTTTGTTACTGAGCATCTGAACCTTAAATCCAGTGAGACGACCATCTTCAGTCGAGGCCAGTCAGAGAACTTCAAGACCTTCCATCAGCTGGACCAGATGTGGCATCATCTCCCTCTGAACATCTGTATGACAGGAGAAAAGACAGAAATCAAACACAGATCACAGAAATACAATTTATTCACTTTCATCATTTTATAAAAGTAGCATGAACTTTATTAAAACTTGACAACATCAGTGATGAAAGTAAATGTTTTTATCTCGTGTTGAAGCTAAATTTAAAGTCAATTTTAATGAGTTTATCCTGAGAGGAGTGAGAATGGAGTTTTTCTTTCCTTTTTGAACATTCTCTCAAAATATTCTGTTTATTATTGACTTTAGAAGCATTTTTCTTATTTATTTTTAGATACCTCAGACTGATACACTTTGCTGGTTTGCAGATAATTTCATGTACAATGAAAATAAAGATCTTCTATTATAACATATTTTGCTAAAACAAGAACTGCAAACCTCAACCATCTCTCAGGCTGCAAAATTCCAACTGCGACAAAGAATTATCTGATGTAGTTATTATTATAATTTTTACTGAACCAGCCCTGGAATGAATAAAAATCTGTATATGGATATGATTTTCTCTGATGGGACCACTAAAACTGCACACAATAAAGTAAATCTCTTCTGCACTGCACACATACTACACTTTTGTATAACTCTGGATGTCAGAGTAAAGGCAGACAGATCCACCAATCAGCCACAACATTCTGACCACTGACAGCTGAAGAGAACAACATCCATCATCTTGTTCTAATGCAACGTTCTGCTGGGAAACCTTGACATTCATGTGGATGTTTGACATGTACCACCACCTAAACACTGCAGGACAAACAACCCCCTAGTCTCCATGGCAACAGCAGTCCTTGATGCCAGCTGCCACCCTCAGCAGGACAAACTAAACTGCTCAGGAGTGGTCTGAGGAACACGACAGAGCTAAGCTGTTCACCTGGGTTCCACACTCCCCACATCCAGATCTGATGGAGCATCTGTGGGATGGTCCAGGATCAGTCTGGTCTAGGTAGGACCCACCCTGCAACCCACAGGACCCACAGAATCCACAGGACATCCCAGAGGTTCTGATGAACCACTGGGTCAGAGGAGTTTTAGCAGCATAAAGGGACCAACACAGTATTAGTCAGGTGGTCAGAATGTTCTACTGTTATATTGTCATGCTGATTATATGATCAGTAAATGTTACCATCAATTATAACGTCCACATTGATCAGGAAAAAAAACAGCAGTTTGTTTCAAAGCAGAACACAAGCTGGTTTTCACTAAAGAAGCTTTCAGAGCAACAATTAAATGACAGTTTTGTTCTCATTAAGTTCACATAGAGTCAGCCAAAATAATGTACACACATCAGGAAAAGAAAAACTTTTATAAATATTTCATTTGTGTAAGTACTTCTACACATATAGATTCCTCTTTTTAAGTTTGATCAAATCACGATAACTCTGTGTCCTGTTGTACGATGTTTTCCCAACAGATGGCATTACTCTCATGAATGGAGCATCAACAAGTGACATCTACAACACAACAGAAATGTCTGGAAGCCAGTGGCCACCACTTTGAGCACCTCTTGTAATTGTAGAGGCCAAAGAGAACTTTTATTAATCTCGTGATGTCTGAATAAATTTGGTATTGAAATATTTATGCAAGTTTTTCTTTTCCTGATGTGTGTAAACATTATTTTGCCTGACTCTGTATGATGGGTTTCTGACAGGTCACCAGGCAACATCTTTTTATAATAATGACAAACATACCTGCATTCTACAGGAGTGATTTTCCTCATGTGCAGATAAAGATGTGTGAGGAGCTTAGAGATGACAGGAGCAGGAGTCATCCTCACTAATTCAGCTTCCACCTAGAAACAGAAAGACCACAAACAAACACACTGATATATTCTCAAACGTTCAACCTCACAGCCTCAAAATATCTGTTTAGAAAGTGTTGTGTTTCTAAATTCTGCTGAAAGCATTGACAGACATTCTCTTACAAGGTTGTGTAAAAAGCAGCCTGTCCTCTGAGCTACTGAGAAATCTTCCTGAACAAAGTTTCTACGTGTAAATCGGCTCAACGGAAACTAAAGCCTCAGTCAGAGATAACAGGTATCGCAAATTATAAACAACTTTCTTTGTTAACTCAGACTTTCTGCTTCAACCTCACGTAAAAAGGGGAGTTTAACTCGTTAGGTGACTGAAAATGAACGGCTTGTGCAGGTCTAGATCCAAAAGTAGGATGTTTCAACTCATGTTTTACTACAAATACGTGCAATAATAAATAAATACAATGGCTGGTTGTTAGTTTATTCACTATTAATGTCATTTTATATACTGGATTGAACTTGAGCAGTGGAAGAGAGAAGGAATTTAATGAAATTATGGAGATTCAGAGAGGTAATGTTGCGCAATGTTAAGCACGGTTTAATTCAAACCAGCTGAATGTTAAACTTCAGTGCAGCTCAACGGGTTTCAGTGAACCTTAAAGTAAAACAACTTTTTTAAAAGCTAAAATACACAGCAGAGAAATACAGGTTGAGAAGGTCATTCTAATAAATAGGACAGCTGCGGCAGCAACTAACACAGGTGTTCAGCGGTAAGTTAGCCACCTGTGTTAATTAGCCCGCTAGCTAACTTAGCCGCTTAGCTCGCTAACGCGTCCGGACCAACTGCTCAAACACGACAAAACACAACTCTTCACAAGTCGCTGACTTAACGTACAACAAAATAACGCTACAGGTTAGAAGTAATTATCTTCTTACCGTGTTTCACTCCAAAAGCAAGCTCAACAGCAACCAGAGGTGCTACCAGACGTGCTGACCATAGATATACGCTAGCGCGCTGTCTTCTATATTACCTATGGTCTGACCAATCGCTGCTCTCTGGCTCCGCCCTCTGAGAATCTTGTTGTCGTTTGGCTTCACACTTGCTGATGACCACTTCCGGTCTCAGAAAATGAAAAAACGGACCTTTTTTCGTTTCTGTCGCTTACTGATTTTATTTTTTTGTTATTCTAAATAAAAAATGAAAATCAAAGCATTTTTAAAATTTCGTATATCCCTTTTTGATCATGAAAAGGAAAAACGTCTTGTATTTCAATTTTAATTTTTGTATTTTAAAATGAAAATCAAATAACCACTCGTTTTTCGTTTTTCAGTACCCGTTTCAGAACGGAATATCCAATTGCCAAAATATACACGGACCCATTTTGCACTGTTAATGTCAACTAATGTGTTAGTCTCATAGGTACATTTGTGTGTCTGTGTGTGTGCGTGCATGCGTGCGTGTTTGCACTCTGACATGAAGAAAAATAAATAGTAATTTTTTCCTGAAATTGTTGCACTTGTTGTAGCACAGAAGAAACTGGAAAACTATCATAGATAGAAACCCAGTGTCCATTTTTTCTACATTTTTTC
Organism: Amphiprion ocellaris; assembly: GCF_022539595.1. Lineage (NCBI taxonomy): Eukaryota > Metazoa > Chordata > Actinopteri > Pomacentridae > Amphiprion > Amphiprion ocellaris. The sequence continues at coordinate 23,960,187 of NC_072767.1, read as the reverse complement.
TTTAAAAAAATGTTTTTTATATAACTTTAAGTGCACAACGACAGCACAGTCCTCTACCAAGATCGATCTGAAGCTTGCAATTTTAAATGAAATGATCTGGTTCCACACCACCTCTTTACACAATCCAGCATACAGACAAACAAAGAAGAGGCACTAGAAACACCTTTACTATTTCTTAGAGACTAAATGGCAACTGTTCACCATTCGTTGTTTTAGTTCTTTAGGAGAATATGCAAATAACAGATGGGCCTAAACATAAGACAACCCACACTATTGTAACACCTGTTTTTGGATAACATTAAATACTTAGAATAGAACACAGACTACACAAGAATCAAAGCCACAATTTTCAGTCAGTGTTGTGCACATAAGTGCTATAATGTTTTAGTGCTGCACTCCTGTAATAAGGTTTTTTAATTGCATGTAATCCTATTACTTGTTCAAACATGGTGCCCACAATGAAACTTGAAGAACTGAGTTATGCCAGTAGTGGCTAATGTAGCGTTGGGCTGCTGGTCTTCAGCACAAATGATTATGGGGTTAGAGAGGTCAGCAGGACTTTCCTCTTTACTCCTCACCTCAAAATTTTTTGCTCTTCCAGTCCCCACCAGTGTTCACAGGATGAAATTTAAGCTTATTTTACACAAGGCTTTATGCAATTTTTTTTTTCACATACACAGTAATACTTCCCACAACCTGCAAGCAACACTTTGATGTGTAAAAGCAATGTTCCCTCCAATTAGCTCTATCAAAAGTGATTGATTAGGTTAATTTAGATATAGATATAGATATTGATAAAACTAAACGGCTTATGTCAGTCCCTCAAATAAATAATGTGTTTAGAAATATTGGAACTGGATTGCAATGTAAAGATTATTTTTGACAAATACGGTGTATGTAAAGTCGATATATAATTCAAACTAAATTATCACTCACTTTTTTGCCTAAAAGAAGAGAACTGCAAGATGACAAGAAGACATCCATCTTGGTGCTTAACAAGGAGAATACAGTGAGAGAGTCAAGGACCACAAATGAAGAAACAGAAAACCGTGGTCACAGTGGTAAATAATCATTTCCAAACCTCTATAAAGAGTGTAGGCTAGTGCTCTTTCAAGGTTCTTTGTGCAGACGTGGAGGACGGAGAGATATTCTCTCTTTAGTCGACAATTAATCAAATGAATGCTTGTCGCTCCGTCAACAAGAACAAATACGTTCTGCTGTATTAATGGCCTGGTTGTTCGTGCTGACCCTCAGAGCCTTGACAAAACACACAAGCATTCCACACATCATTTTCTCTGTGATGCAGATTTAATTCACTTTAATTCAAATGATGTTACTGCAGTGGTGGTGCAGGTGTGACGAGTGAGGACAGAAGGATAATTAACATCATTGAACTCTTCCATTTGCTCTTCCATCTTTAGCTTTTTTAAATTATGACAACGAAATCTGCCATCTTTCTCTCCGACACTGACAGGTGCACATGTACAAACGTACACACAGTCATGCGGGCATGACCACACTCATACACCTAGAGAAAAGACATCCACGCAAAAGGGCATACACATAAGAAATACATGCATATTTATATGACTTTAACTGATATGCAGCTGCACACAAATATACCAAAACACAGATGTACGGTATATGCACACACATAGGACAAGATGAGAAAAGCATACTAAAAACAAAATTCTGAGCCAGCTTCTGACTTGCTGACCCGTCCATCTACCCCAGCTTCCTAGTTGACTTTGTAGCTCTATAACATCACTGACTTTCGAGTCAAGTCAAGAACTTAATGCCTTATAGACACACACACACAGTTCAGGTACACAGGAATTTTTCTGAGAAGAGCTAAAAGAAATGGGAAGAAGAAACTGGGAAGTTGCAGAGTTAACATTTATATACAAATAAGTTATGAATTACGGCAAAAAAGATCTACCTAAATCTGTGTAAAATAAACAAATAAAAAAATTGTTTAAAAAAAATATTTTATTGCACAACATTGTGTTATTAAACAGTTTAATTGCACATGACTTCTCCTTTCAGTCCGCATGAATCTGTCTGTGAGAACAGTTTTGTGTGAGTCCAGTTACTTATTTTGCATCTGCCCTCAGTCTGACTGTTGCAGGGAAGAAACTGTTGTGGAAATGTGTCCTGTGAGTGAGCAGGTTGTCTGCTCTCTTTTACCTCAGGTTGTAAACAGAGTGTTTGTGTCTGAGAAGAGAGTGAGCTGGATGATGTGTGTCGCTGATAATGTTGCTGGCTTTTTTCTTGCATTGTTTAGTGTGTAGTCGCTTAACTCTCTCCTCTGTTTCTGTCATAATATGTACCATTTTTGGTCCCTTTTCTTTTCCCATCAATAGGAGAGCTACACACTCACAACACAATGCTCAGGTGCAGAACGACCAAAAACATCACAGCTTCAAGCCTTTAACTACAAATGCAGTAATTACTCCAGATCAAAGTGTGAAAAAAATCTCTTTTCTCCATATTTGAGGGCTACTAAAATCATCCTGATGTGCTGTTGCACTGGGAATGTAAATCCTGCCTTAAACCCTGAATGCATCTGCACCTGATATCCCATTTGCCTGAAATGTGCCACCTCTACAGAAACAATTGAACCCCCTGCCTCTTTCCAAAGTTCTCGTCCTACTTTCACACACAGCCCTCCACATCTTTCTCCTTCCTCTCTGTCTTCTTCTGTGGTGGCTTCCTGATGCCTCAGCTTGAGCTGAGCAGCTGAGCCCTCGGTGCATAATTACCCTCAGCTTTGCAATCACACGCCTCCCGGCCTCCCCCCTGCATGTATAGGGATGCTCACATCTTGCTCAACACCCCACCTTCCTGAATCGCAATGGGAAATAGCAGTCATTAGGCAGGTGGAGGAGGTGAGACAGACAATGCAGAGCTGCAGAGTTCAACCTGCCGAGTGCTCACGCATAATGGCTTGTATCTTTTTACCTTAGGGTTTAGCTCTTCCTCAAAGATTTTGCTTTAGAACTTCCAAAGGTTATTTAGTTTGTATCTGTCAGCAAAATATTACAAAGTTATCAGATTTTTAAATTTCCATAGAAATTTGCACTTGCACAAGTGATTAAATGACTGGATTCTGGTTGTGTTTTCTAGAATTTCTGTCAAATATTCTCATTTTTAGATCTCAGATTGAAAAATGTTGAACCACATACTAACTTGGTCAAACTATACATTCATTTAGCAGAGTTACTTTCAGAAAATCCATGTTATTTATAACAAAGCTTGTAGAAACAGGATCAATGTTACATTTAGGGCTGAAAGGACAAGAAAAGGCGATCATTTGATACAAGTTAGAAATTTACCTCTATGATGTAGCTTTAATCCCAAATCATCCATTTTCTATTTGTAGCAGTGCTGAGCTTGTGGCTCATGAGTTTTCTGTTCTTTTCTCGACTAGCTGTTCTTGGGTGTGTATGAAGTGATTGGAAGAATCTAATAGCTTTTTAGTACACTTTTAAAATCTCACCAACCACACTCTGTTCACTGAAGTTGGCAAAACTCATAATAAACCCATAGTGTAGATCTGTTGATGGAAGTAAAAACTTTGTGTTTCAGTTTATCTGGTGTGACATTTAATTTTCACATGAAACATTGCTATATTCCTGCATTTCTCAAAATAGCTTAGAAATCTCAAAGCCATGGATTTACAAAGCCAAAGCCAGGCTGTCACAGATTACATAAAAGGAATCAACCCTGTCAACTTGTAGGGGGGCTTTCTGTATCATTATTCTTCTTCAGAATCCATTATTGATTTGAACATGTATGGCCGAATTACATCAGTATTACAACTTCCAGTTGTGTAGTGCAGGCTATAGTGTTGGAGCAGAGTTGCAGGTGAGCTGGTGTGCCTGAGATGCAGCAAGTAGCAGAGGGATGGGTGGAGAGAGAGAGGCAAAGACCTTATTATTATTATACATGATGGGATTATTTTCATGTACGAGAACAACTTGAAAATGTCAATATTTGGAAATTCGATATACAGAGATGAGTTTCTAGGGGTTTAATAAATGACCAGAGAGAGACTTTAGGCAAATTCTGCATTTATTTTTTTCTTTTGAGGCAAAAGAGAGAGGAGTGACCCTAAATCTTTGTTGAAATACATATTAAATGTCTTAAAGATTTAGGGAGGACCTGTAATCACTGCCTCACAGTGTCATCCTCACTTGAAAATCCTGTGATGCTGAATAGTTGATAACAAACATAATGAGGGAGCTGAACACACATCCCCGTGTACACACACACACTGTGCACTTGGGCAAACAAAAATTACCCAAATGCGCATTTGAAAAATAAACCCATTTAGAGGCAGCTGCAGAGCAGACACAGTGAAATGATGTTGTGACTTGCCTCCAAAGTAAAAATGATGAGCACCCTGGTTTTGCAGGCTCTGCAGTTAAGAGTTTGACAAAAAGTAAATAACAGCAGCAGGGCTGGGCTCTGCTCTAGTCTCTCCCTTCAAATGTAATTAAAAAACCTCTGGCAAAGGAATGAATTAAAGGCTCCCTGTAGCACTGATAACCCTGGCGTGGCAACAAGCAAGGGTTTTAACAGTCTCCTAATGGGCCTGCTAAAAGGCCCTTTAATATGTTTTCTCCTGTAAATGATCAAAACTCCTTTTCAGTAACCTCAATAATGATCTTTATCAGGGAGTGAAAGAGAAAATGTTCACAAAGGATGAAAGAAGGAAGGAAAAAAACACCACAGGCGATGGCACTCGGATGGGCTAAAGGCTAATTGTGTCTGAAATGAGAATTTAAGCGTTTGAATTAACAGAGGATGCGTCGCACGGCAGCTGAGAAATGGAGGGAAAATGGAGGGAAAATAAGCGCAGGTCACATACAGATAAGCACGTCAGTTCTCCAAAAGGCCGACTCTGTGTTTGTGCAGCTCTTTAAGCCACACAGGATGCCGTCTGGTGATTAATTAGCCTGACTTAGAAGAGCAAACCCTGTCATTACTTAGCGCATTCATCTTTCATTTCAGTCATTTAGACACTCTCCTCTGCAGAGGTGCAGTTGGGATTGAATTCATGCATGAGCAAAACAAAAAGTCTCCGCAACCTGACAGCAGATGGAACAAAATATTCCCCCACAATGATCATATAGGGTGAAGAAGTGCGAGAGGGAAGTTACAAGAGGACACAAACAGTGAAGGAGATGTAACAGAGCTGCTAGAATAAATGAGTTTTCAGGTTAGTTGCGGATAGAGGGACTAATGTAAGTGTTTAAATGATGGAGAGAGTGAGAGGAAGACGGGCTCGAGATGTGGAGAACAGTGTTTATTGCTCAAGTAAGGGAGTAAATATGATGTAGCATCTCCAGCTGTGCACTCAACTCTGTCAGCGCGTGTGGTCGGCATGCAAATACGAGGTGATGGATGTATCTGGTCTAGTCTAAAGGGAATGAGCCAGTGAGGGGAAAAAAGACGAGGCTGTGGTCGCTCGAAGACTAATGGGCCGATTAAGAGCTTCAAGGGGGCGGCAATTTATTTGTCGTGTGTGACTGGATGAAGATTCACTTCATTAATAAGGCCTGGCACTTACCAACAATGTTTTTTTGTGTGTGTTTCTCTCTCTCTCTCTCTCTCTCTCTCTCTCTCTCTCTCTCTCTCTCTCTCTCTCTCTCTCTCTCTCTCTCTCTCTTCTTTCTCCTTTTCAGTTAATTGTGTCTGTAGGAAGAGACAACAAATGGAGACTTGTGTGACAGACACAGCAGAAGAGCAAAAGAACTGCAAAGTTCAGACGTTCAGTCGATTCCTTACAACAGAGAGAAAACACTCCACGATGATGAAAGAGCGATTAATCTGCGATCTATTTGTGCAGTAACACACACAAGCAACAAACAAGCCCTCAATGCATGCAGGTGGTGTTGGTAAAACTCCAGAAAAAAGGCACATACTGTACCTTACTCTGGTATGTCCTGTAGATTTTTGTATGTGTTTGTTCAGTGCCAGCAGAAGACTTATGGACGCCGTCAGAGTTCACTGTCGGAAAAAAATAAGTTCAGAATTGTTGTGCTGACATTCTCTCCAAAATGCAGCTAAATCCAGAGGAAGGGCCAAAAATGAAATGTAGGATCTAGTGTCAAACCAGAGACTGAAGGTGGGTTCATACTGAAAGTAAAGAAAGTTTTTATCATTCATTATTCACCCTGAACTTATCGGTTTTCTCCGTTATTTCAAAGGTGAATCTTTTTTTTAAATATTTTTTGAGTATTTGCCTGAATTTTATTACTATTCCTACCACAAAAATTATCATGTAAAGGGACAAGGATCACAATAGTGTGAAAAAGACAGCAAAAACACAATGTGCATTGTAAAATCATGTTTCTGCAGTGCTGACCAGTGTTGGGGCCCTGTGACATTCTAGTTTGCAGTTAGAATCGTATGTTTTTGTTAATGTGCTTTCCATTCCTGTGCAGTTACAGTGTGCTACACATTGCATTGGAATGTCTTTGTGTTTTTTTAATTTTTATTTTCTGCTTACAATCTTTTTCCTCCATGTTTCTCTGCTAGCTGCTTTTTCACTAACTACTGAAGTGAAACACGTTAAGGTTGAAAGTAGCAAATGTTAACCAGGAAAATGTCCCAGCAGGCTGGGAAATGGACTGGCTCGGTGGTTAGCACCGTTGTCTTGCAGCTAGAAGATCTGGTTCGCATCCCGGACTGGACCTGGGATCTCTGCATGGAGTTTGCATGTTCTCCCTCTGCATCGTGGGTTTTCTCTGAGTTCTCTGGCTTCTTCCCACAGTCCAAAAACATGCTGAGGTTAATTGGTGATTCTAATTGGTTCATAGGTGTGAATGTGAGTGTGCTTGTTTGTTTCTAAGTGTACCTTGTGATGGACTGGTGACCTGTCCAGGGTGTCCCCTGCCTTCACCCTAAGTCAGCTGGAATAGACTCCAGCACCCAGGCAACTCTAATGAGAATTAAGCAGTGTATAGATAATGGACAGTTGAACATTAACAACATTTATTAAATTGAATTATATTAAGTCGTCTTTTAATCAGAAATTTCTGATATCAGTGACCTCTGTTTCCCAAAACAAAGACTTCCCCAGCAGCACTAATAATAATCATATACAAAACAACTACAACTACTGCTTTTAACAAAGAAACACAACAATGTTTCAACATCACGCTAACCTCGCAAAAGATTGCTAGTACATAGAAAAAAAATGTGCAGGAGTGAATGCTGGCTTAAAGTTTGGCAATGAAAGTATGCAGCAGGTGAGCAAACTGAATGATGACTGTGACTGTCACTGAAAGCAATAGACTGAGTATCACTTTGGAATTTAAAAGACAACTTTCATTTCTAGTTTCAACTGTTTAGAAGAAAAGAAAAGAAAGTTTGCAGTCACCATTTAACCAGTCACAGATGTGCTTGTTTCTAGTTCCTGTGTTCAGGTTCACAGCTCTTTTAGAACTAACGTTAAGATAACTTCTTAAACATGCATTTCTGCTTTTATTTTTTTAAACAACCTCAGTGAATAAAGAGCTGAGGTTCTGATGCTCATTTGATTAAAATGTGTTATATTTTCCTAGTTAATAATAATAATTATTTAATTAAAACAGACATAAAAATTGCATGATTTAGTAAACAATAACAGTAATTTTTGATATACAGAGAAAACAACGATACACATTCAAATAATTATGAAAATAAGATTCCTGAAGCTTACGTGGTGAAAAAAAAAATCTCTCTGTGTGTCTAGAAGCAGCAGAATAAACTGTTCTGTGTCTCTTGTGAATGTAAAAGCGAGAAAGAGGTGCTCAGAGTATCCAGAATCTTTGACTACAAAGTTGGGGTCCTTCCTGTAATGATGTGTAAATTTAAGTTTCCGTTTAAAATTTGCAATTCATTCAAGTGATCGATACAGAAAAGTCAAGAATTCAAAACTGAATTCTGTTCATACAAGCCTTGAGACTGAAACGCGCCCACAAGGCCAAAGTGAACTTGATGTGTGGTAACATGAACGCTAACATGTCTGGAGAGTCGCTTCATGCTGGTGGTATTTTGATGAACTTTAGCATCCAACTGATTATTCTGTGAGAGAAGACAAACCAGCTTGTAGCTTTGCCTGCCACATTAATCCCGTATGTGATTTCATGACACTACTGTATATGAAGAACATCCTTTGGTAAACCATGTATACTGCAATGTTACCATGGTAAAGACCTCTACTGGCTGTAATATTAGTCTGTTATGTGCAAAATTTCAAAGAAAATGTGTTGTGTTGTCTTTTGTCCTCACCACCAGTGAACAGTCAACAAAATTTTAAAAAATAACCATCTGTTTCTGTATTTTTTCTTATTTACTGTACAATATCAACAGTATTTATGTATATTTCTTGTTAGCATCACTTTTTTATGCGCATTTTTGCCGTCCTCTTTGCTGCTGTAACACTGCAAATTCCTCCACTTTCAGATTAATAAAGGATTATCTTATCTTGTCTTTTTGTTTGTTTGTTTCTCAATCTCACCAAGTAACATGAGACTCAATGTTCTCATAAAAATGCACATGCAGTGTTTTGACCAGCAGACTACAGTTTGTTCACTACCAAATTTATATCCAGATAAATTTTGAGTTTTAAATCACCGGTTTTGTTTGCTAACAAAGCTGAAATGAGATCTCAGAAAAGCATAAACATACTTTATTTGACAATGTTCAAGCACGTGAACCTGCTGCGTCAAGAACAGAGCAGCTGTGGAGCAATTTAGAGACAAACAGCAGACAAATTAACCCTTCCAGTTGATTGCAGCTTTCTCTTGGTCCTCTTTTGCAGCGCAGCTGATACTCAGTGTGGTGAAGAGACACACCATCCGCGGTTACGTCACTGTTAAGCTTTTGGTGTCCAGAGGAGTACGAGAACATCAGGCACCTCGAATAATTCAGTCTTATCCCTTTTAAACAAGGGACGGTGCTGACAGACTGAGCTCCACTAAGTCATTATGGTAATGCTGTTTCACCGATGTGATTTACTAGGCAGAAATGTAATAAAAGCTTAAGGCTATAATGGAGCCTGTCATATCAACCAGCTTGTCAACATAATAGCCACTTCCATCTGCAATTAGTTCCCGGCGCATTCACTGATTTTAATTTCCATGTGAGCCATTCAGGTGTCTGATGGAGCAGGTTAGAGGCTTTAATGTCATCCTGAAGGACGTCGTCATGGAGACAGACTCACACCAGCCGCCGTGACCTTTGACCTGACAGGAGAGTGTGGCCTCAAGGACGACACACGGGTCCCACTACTGTCCCCGCAATACTGTCGAAACACCTGAAATCTCCTGCTCTGTTCCCCAACTAAGCTGCAGATGGGTCAGTATAAACTTTTGTCCTTTAGAGTCGCCTTCCTCTTGTTTCTCCTTAGTTTTACCCTGGCTGAGTTCAACCGAATAAAGAAATCAAACTCTGGAGTTGTTAAAGTAATTGCCAAGCTGGCACATCCCCAGTTCCTCTGCAAAGACACGACGGACACTTCAGAATGTTAATGGCCACCCTGATCCAGCGAGGGCAATGCAGGCTTGGCATATGCGTGGATGGTACTGGTAGAGTGTGTGTGTGCGTGTGTGTGTTTTAGTGTGTGTGTTTTAGTGTGTGTGTGTGTGAGTGAGCTCATGCCCACATTAACAATTTGCTCAAGAGACACAGATTTCTTGTTCCTCCAGTGACCTTCTCTCTTTTCCACTTCTATCCTCTTCTCACTGGGCTCTTTTCAAATTTAGAATCTCTTAACACTGAAGAGTCAAAGTGAGTCCTGCTGGTGCATGAAGATATAAAGGAACAAAATACCGATAGGATATTGTTAATGAAACAGGTTTTGGTGTGCCTTTTTGTCATTTTGACTTTTGGTTGCAAAAAAATAAAAAATAAATGCTCCAACATTCCAAAACAAACACTAAGCAGCAGATTTTGGTGTTGTTCTAGAGTAATATTCACTAATCTTCTGTGATGGATCTGTCCATGTAGAAATCTACAACATGTCATTTGTCATTTGCAGCAGATTTGAGACACGTTTCTTATCAACCCAAACGACACTCATGCAGCGCACAGTAGCATGTCGGAGCCATGTAAGACTCACTCATTTATATTTATCAATTTGAGATACGTGATGGCCTCCATTTGTGATCTTTGGTGAGCAGATGTTGCAAATGGATTTCATAAACAGGCCTGTAAGGAAGAGGCCATAAAGAAAGTACAAATATAGAATATGTGGGGGTGGAGTTTTCCTTTCCGGAGCAGGTTGTTCTGGTTAAATGAAGCGCTATATGCATGTGTACGCCTCAGACGTGTGTGCACCTGCAACAGGTAGACAGGAATCCTTAAACAGCAGCCTGATTACAGAACACTCTAAAAGGGGCATTTTGTGCAGCAGAAACTGTTCCTACTCACCTGTTTGGATGCTACCTCATTATTTTTGATATTTTGTGCATTTGTTAGGATCTTGAATTAAAATATATTTAAATTTTTGCAGACCTGTGTTGTGTCATTGTACACCCAAGAGTACACCCCCTTGAACTGTGTTAATGTAAAAAAAAAAAAAAAAAAAAGTAAAATTTCTTGAACATGGGAATTATTGCCTCTCGGTGCACAGATTCACTCAGGGAGAAAACAGACAGCAGGCAAATATGGGGATCCCACACTAAAAATGCAAGAATGAAAGATTCTTTTTCCAAGAAAGAATTTTATACCCCTCTCCTAAAAATATAATTTGCAGAGTTTTAATTTGTAGGGAGTTTCAGCTGGTCCGGATGGTGGTTCCTCCTAATTACATATATCATCTAAAAATAACTTGTGTGATGAGCCCAGCAAGGAGGCACAAAAACACATTTCCCCGCTGTGAGCTTAATGCGAGATTCAAGGACTCCTGCCAATAAGCCACTGCAGTGAGGAATAAACAGCAGTGCTGCTGTTTGCACTGCCAATTATTGGCACTTTACAATCTCTTCATCTGAGGAGGAGGCAGACAATCATGTCTTTAAAAAAAGCAATTACACACCACCGACACAGGGCAGTCCTGATGGCCTTAATTATATTTCACCATTACTGAATGAATCAACAGGGAGACAAACTCTCTGGAGGCTGTAAGAGAACATCTTTTCAGCGTTGTAGAGTAAATGTCAAGTTAAATCAGGAACATGCAGCATTACAGATCTCACTGCATAGTTTCACGTACTGCAAAGTGTAATACTTTGAGCAACTTTCAGTCACATAAAATGGAGCCTATCAATGAGACTTGGAGAAAGAAGGTTTTCCTTTTTTCCAAGGAAAGATGTGTACAGCTTTTTGCCTGATTTCATTTCTTAATTACAAACTTTGAGCACAATAAAAATTACTAGTTTCTCTTGACTAATTGTAACCATTTTGGACGGAGTTTGATAAGACTACACACTGCCACAAGCTATCTTGAGATAACTGTACCTTTTTTAGATCAAATTTGGAAAAATTTGCTTACCTTTGTAAAGTTAAAGTATTGATTTCTTAAACTCTCACTACATATAAAACCACCTATGGAGAGCTAATCAATTAAACAATACTTTTTTTTTACTCTCATGAACATTATAAACCGTGATTTCCCTCATAAACTCCTGACCTGCAATCAACATGTGTTGTGATTCAACAGTTTGTTCACTTTAACCTTCTAGACCCCAAAACCCACCGGTGGGTTTGAAAGACGTTACCTTTTTTTAAAAATTACCAAAAGTACACCATTTCTCAGAGAATGTGCAAACAAGGATTTATTGGATTCTCAACATTCCATCAGTCCACATTAAACAGGTCATATCAAGCAGATCTAACCTGAAAATTGCAGCATTTCCTAAAATTAATGTAATTCTACGCATCTCATTTAAAAATTTGGTTTCCAGTAGTCCAGTTCTGGAAAAAACTAAAAGTTCTGCACTCATCGGTGCAACTAAGAGGTAATTCGTGACTCTATTGTGACCAACAGTCACAGGAGAATAACTTTGGGACTTCTCAGCTGAACTGCAGGCTGTGTTTATAGAGTCAGATACAAGACAAGTATGGAAACAAATCAGATTAGTGAATAGTTACACATAACACCTGGGGCACTTGGAAAAATTCTGTCCATGTTGATTGCAGGTTTTTCACTTTTTGTAAAATAAATTGTCATAAATACTCAACTTATGTTTTTCATATAATTAATGTTATTATAACTGTTATGTGCTGCACGGAAGACATTTGAGAGTTTTCTCTTCTTCTAGCGACGGTTTAGCCGTTTCCATCGACATTCAAGACTTTATATTGTAGTAAATAAAGTGAGTAAAAATTAAAACATCCCGAGACTGCTTAGGTTTCAGAGGGTTAAACGTACTAAGAGACATGACTCAAACACCAACGTAAACTGATGCAAGAACAGTTCTGGAAAATGTAGTCACTTCTTTGCTTCGTCAAGCGAGGCGACTGACACAACATCTCGGCCGGGACACAGATGAGTGTAACGACTGAAAGCAGCCTCTCGATGGGCTGCGTGGCACCGTTTTGGCACAACAAGACTCCAGAAATCACTGCACTGGGCCAAGGAATAGTCAGATAACCCATTTTTAGACGTTGGGTTTTCGACTGATTAAACAAACAAAAAGACAATTTTGTTCGAAGAGCTGATGGGTGGAATTTTATCTTTGAAGGCAGCAGAATAATATTTTGTCATATTATACAGCTTACTCTTTCCTATGTTTACTTGTTTAAAGCCTTTGCTAGCATTTCCATCAATGCAATGAAGCATTCATTTATTTAATTCACAGACAACCACACCTGCTTAGTTTATCTAGACTGACTTTCTAGAAAATGTAAACTATCTCTTCATAGTTCCAAACCTAGATATTACGCATAATAATCAGGTGACTTTCCATAGCTAGTCTGAGGAGTGTAACCCAGAAAACACATGTCGAGTCTCTGGACTACTGAATACACAAAAACACAAAAGAGCTGGCGACTAGCAACCCACTTTAATCCCCATGATGTAAGATTTTCTTGATGAATATAATTTTGAATACAGGAACGCATCTTTGTTCCAACATTTTCAGTCATGGTGACAGAAAAAAAAAGAAAAGGGGAAAAGAAAGGTGTGACATTTACAAATTCCATTCACAATACAAGGCCTGTGGTATGTACAAGGTGACAGTGTTGGAAAAAGTCAGTCTGTCAGTAGTTGAGTTTCTCTGTAGCACCTCTGTAGCACAAAATGGCCGTACCCGGGAAAAGAAGAACATGTAGTTATCAGTACAAACTGAGTAATATGCCTGCAAAAACCTGCTAAAAAATAAAGGTATTAATATTTTAGATCGGCCAAGTTTGTGATTTCAGTTCAGAAAATGAACATACAAAGGATACAGTACAGTAATAGAAAAAACAGACAACAGTAACAATATACAATATTGATTTATACAAACCAAGAACGGTACAATATATCCAGATTTTAGGGTTCCTACATATTTTCCTTTTTCCAGATATCTGGCATTTCCTAGACTTTCATTCACTAAACCAACTTCACAGTTCTGGCCAGTTCAACTGCCAACAGGAGATATGTGACGTTAAACAGAGATGTCCCTCAGTGCAGAGCAAATGTGACAATACTAGCAACAAACTCCATGTGTCAATCATGAATGAGCAAAGTTTTTAGACTGCTCTGTTACATCCTTAACTGTGCGAAGAACTGGATGCTAAAACTGAATTTGTTTTCCACATGTAGGAACCCTGAGACAGTTTTGGTGTAAAAAGTGGAGCCGCCAAATGACCATCGAATGACGTCGATACATAAAGGTCTCACCTGTTAACTACTGTGACACGTCTTCACAAAAAATTCAATGCATCCTGCAGACAAATCTACTAGTGTTTGCATTCAACATGTTTGTTCTATTACAAATAATTCTTTCATTATTTGACTAAGACATTTAAATACTGAGTTCCCGCTACAATACACTTCTTTTTTTTTTTTTAACCCCGTGTGCCCATTTACCTCTTGCAATCCAACAAGAAAACAGCTTACTGAAAATATCCTGCAGATGGACAAGGTGACACTTTTGTTCCACCAGACAGTTTCAAAGCCATGAGTGGCTGGATTAAAAAATAGAAATCTTGTTGCTGGTTATTCGACTTAAAAAAAAGAAAAGCAGAGTTTAAAGTTCACCAGGGCCTCAGTGCTGAGAGGTCAAAATAGTAATTAGCTTCCTGTAGAAAGAAAACGGAGTGTGCTGTTACTGAATTAATGCAACGAGGTATGGAGTTGATGCCACCCAGAGATGTATTTATATTAAGATGGAGGAAAAAAGCACAGCAGCTGACAAAAAACAAAAAAAAAAAAGCAAAACTGTCTAAAAAAAAAAAAAAAAAACAACAAATAATAATATTAATAATAATAATAATATTAGAAATAAAAAAAAGCCTTGCTCTCTTTAGCATCTGCTTCAGAGCAGGCTAAAGCACCACTGCAAATACATTAACTCAAAAACAGAAAAGTAACATGCATTAAAAGAGTGCTCATATGTCTGTGTCTTTTCCTGCTCCTGCTCCTGAGCTCTCAGAGCCGGTGAAGGAAACTTTTGTCCATGAGTACAGCACTCAGTAGAATCCACCTCCTTTAGCTTACTTCCTACTGGCTCAGCCTCCGTTGGCTGAGTAATGACTTAATAATGATTTAATACAGGGGGCCGGAGCCATCGTCCTGAGGAAAATGTGAATGGAGGAGAGTCTCCATGTAGGAAACGTAGCCGGTGCTGGGCGTGTAGCCGTCGGACATGTGCCGGGGCGGAGGGGGAGGGGACGGGGCGGACAGCAGGGGGTCAGAGTTTAAGGTGGACTGAAAAGGGGTGGACTGTGGAGTCAGCGTTGGGTCCGAGGCCAGCGTTGTCTCCGTGAGAGCGTCGGTAAAGGCGACGCCGGTGTCCATCGGGTTCTCAGCGTCCATCTGAATACCAGCGGGCGGAGGGGCAGCAGGGGCATCGTGTAGGGTCACGCTGGGTTGGGACAGAGGTTGTGAGGTTGGCGGTGCACTAACACTGAGTTCTAGTGATGCTGTTGCTGCCAGGGCCGTGGACAGGGGGCAGGCCGGCGCATTAGTTGTCTCCATGGGGGCATCAGAAGGCAGAGCTGAGTTGGAGGGCAGACAGCGGCGTTTGGCTGCTTGAGCTTCATCTGCTGAGGAAACTTCCTCCTGTGGTACAGGGATAGCCTGAGAGCAGACAGACCCAGAATCAGACTGAGGACTCATGAGGATTATCAGGAGATTTAGTATTCTGCTACCAGAAGCTGGTTTTATTAAGATATCGTATGTCATAACATAGCAACTGCAGGTCATTTGACATCATTCGTATTGTTGGTAGGTACGTTTATATTAAGGCTGTCTTGTGATTATTTTGTGATTAAGCAGAGTTTACTTTTTCTGCAGTTCAGCAGTTTAATGCTACCTGAGCTAGCAGTTCAACAAACCAAATGAGGCTAATTTGCGGCTCAGAGAATATTCTAAATAACTGGTAATTGACTGTTTGGCTAACTATTGTGTTACTCTTTTTAGCCAGCTGAGCCCCTGAACTCACCAATTGGTTAGAAAATATTAAAAAATATAACAAAAAATATTTAAAAAGGGCCAATTTACACCATTTATCGTAACAAAATAGGAGGAAGAATCAACAGATTTCCAATTTCCCAACAGATTTCCAATTTCCCAGCAGTCCTTGAATTAACTGCAAGTGACTTTTGGTATTGTTGAGAAAAAACAACAAGAATCTAAGCTTAAATTTGAGATATATAATCAAAATCACTTTATTCTACATGTCTCATTTTAAAAATTAAAAATTCTGTGCACCTCAGTGCAACCTAACATCCATTTGTGATCGAGTTGCAACCAATAGTCATGTGCAAGAATTCAGCGACATTTTGGTTTCATTTATTTATATTTATTATGTTTATTCAGAGCCCAAAAGAGACAAATACTGTCAATAATTTAAAATATAATTTAGGGCTGGGACTTTAACGCGTTAATTTCGATCAATTAATTACCGCGAAAATATAGCGTTAAAATTATTAACGCAATTAATTGCACCCTCCTCAGTTCCCTCATTTGTGGCACACCGGTAACGCTGATGAACACTCCAGCCCAGTAGGTGGCAATAATGAACCTAAAGTCTGTTGGTAGCCATGAAGAAGAAGCACAGGAAGCACTGAGTGAAGTCAGGCACTGGTGAACAGTGAAGGAAGACGAGATTGAGCTTGTTGGGCAGAAATTTTCCTTTTAAATATCTTCCCGATGGCAGCTTGGATAAAAGCCTGGTTGTGTGCAAATTGTACAACAAAGAGTTTTCTGATCATTGCGTCACTTCAAGCCGACGGTATCACCTCAATGTAAAACATGTTGCTGTTAGCACCAGAGCTAACGTTAGCTACGAGTCATGCTAACGGCTAACGGTGTAGCCATCCCATAATAGACCACTTTTCTAGACAGTGCTTGAGTTTACAGAAAGTCTTAAAATGTTGAATAAAATCGCTATAATTGCACTTAGATTTGCAGTAATCTGTGAATGTAGCACACAGATGAAAAATGCAGATAAATAGAAATGAAACATTTTTGTGGTTTAAGTTTTTACTCTGTCGAGGCTCTGCCTCCTTGGAGGAGGAATAACCTAAACAAAAATATCTCTTTTAAGTGGAAAAAAACAACTAAATTCAGGCTTTAAGTCACCAAAATCACTTTTTTCTATATGTCCCATTTTCCTTTTTTTAAATAAATTTTAAATTATAAACACGTATATGTCTATTCATTCATTCAACTGCCAACCACAATTTTATTTGAATTGAAAAACTTCACTTATTGTGTCAAATATTGCTATTTCACAAAACTGCAATTAATTGCCATTAATTAATTACAAAGCCTGTAATTAATTAGATTACCTTTTTTATCGCGTCAAGCCACTAATATAATTATATAAAGCCCCCATTCATTCCAGTAATGGTAACACCCATTCATTATAATTTTGTCATACTGCAAAAACAGACATTTTTGAGTTGTCATTACTTCTTGAAATGGCTGTGCTGTTTCCATAGAGATGCATGATTTTATATTGCAGTGACAAATGAACCCACAGTGACAAAAAAAGTGACAAGAGCAAAAAATAAATAAAAAATTGTCCAGAAACTGCTTGGAGTTTAAAAAGGTTCATTTCAACTCTTGTGGATTCTTTGTGTGTGCTAGAGAATGTATTTCCACCAAATGTAACAATGAAATTAGGCAGGTTTTAGCTTTCGAATGAGCCTTCTTACCACTGTAGCAATCAATTTATACATTAATTGATTTTAAGGAGCTTAAATTGATGTTAATCAGAACCTACCAATGCTTTATTAATGCATATCCTAACACACATTCAGAGATTGTTCTGGCAGGATTAGAGTGTGTTATATGTCTTGTTTTAAATGTTGTCAAGTTTTCCTCTAAGCTATATTGTGTGAATTCTGTCGAATATCCTTAAACTGAATCTGAATGTTAAAAGTCCGCCTGGTTTACTTCTGACACAAATGCTCATAGAAATATTCTGTGGCATGGCCCTTATTGCTCTTTGTTGGTATCCTTCTGAAATTTTAATTCAGCTATGACATTTGTACTTTTTTCACCGTATAAAACAATATTTATTCAAACTAACAGCCTACACATTTTTGCCCACTCACAGACCTTCATCCTCTGTGGACTGCAGAGTGTTGGTAGTTTGAATTAATAGCTGTTTTAGCTGCAGCTACTTCTAGTCTTCTATTTAATAATACAATCTACTGTTGGGTTGTCTTTTCTTATTATTTGCTTCTGCAACCAAATATCTTCCAAACAATAGTGTGTTGTCTGGTGTGTGAGGGAAGCTGCAGGAAGCAGAGTTTCAGTGTTAAAATACTCACAAGTCGGGCTCTGACCCTCTTGGGTAGTTCCTGGTCCAGCTGAAAGATCTCTGAGTGCTTGAGCATCAGCTGACTCTGGTCCTGAAACTCAACCTGGACAGAGGAAATGAAAAAAACACATCAATCCACCCACATTTCCAAGAGTGTCTTTCTTCAAGGCACACTTTAGCACACATGGGAAGACAAGCACAAATATCCAAATATACCCAACTGTTAGACGCTATACCTGCAAGAAACAACATCATTCACATAACAGACGAGGACAAATGTGTATATAGTTGAAAAAAAGAGTGTTGGGATGGTTCAGTGAGTATATTTTTCACATTTGCACCCAGACAGTCACAGGTTGGATCTCAGGCATAACAAACGGTTCCATCAACAACCATGTGCTCCTGTCAGGATGTCCTTGACCATGACACTGAACCCCAAAGCTGCTCACTGACTGGATAAGAGCCTCAGTTAAGCACTTTAAATGTAAATGTAGACTTTAAAAAATACTGAACAAAAAAAGGGACAAGGTCACAGTTGTGGCCGTGACTCTGTGACCAGCTGGAGGCTTGTTTTTAGCTCATTACAACAGAACTCTCGTCTGTAAGAGGCCTCTCAGTACTGTAGCCGGTGGGCTACAAGGAGACATGAAGGGAGTACACAAAGATACAGAGCTGATTTACTTTCTGAAGAGGAAATCATTGGAAAAACTGACAAAAATTCAGTTTGTGGTGCATTATTAGATACGCCATCTGAGGAAACAAGACTGAAGCACTAAACAAAAATGGCTGGAGTGACTGCAAGCAGCAACCTGGAAGACTAGCTCAATATCTTTTTTTATATTTCAGCCATTAAACTGTGTTTTTTTTAATACAAAGATGCAATGAAGCAGACAGAGATCAATGTCAAGTTCAATAAGTGATCTCTGGGCTAAGATGCAGTCTCTATAATCCGTTTTTTTTTCTTCTTTTTTTTGGTCGATGTGTGTATATTTGTAAAACCAGCATCATGGCAAAATTTAACAACCTCACTTAACCTTGTCTGCTAACACATTGCTGTGTGTCTGTGTAAGTGAATTTCAGGATGCCTCCTCTCTCTCAAAAGTCCCACAACCATCATCCTCAATTCTGCATTTTCCACTTTGTAAGCGCTCTACGGATTTGCCCCATAAATTCCCCAGAATGCACCAGTGATGCTAAATCTCTCCACTTTACGATTTAATGCCACACTGTATCAAAATGCTCTTCCGTAATCGACAGGGGCAGCCGAGCTTCTCGCATGTTGATAAGTACCAAACTGGGGAGCCAAATCAGAGGGTGGCAAAACCACTACACAGAGCAGCCTGTAACCAAAAGTTCAGCGGTTCACTCGCCTCAACTCATTTGCCAGAGAGCATCAGATGAAAAATGCAAATGATGCCGTTGCTCCCAAAGTGGTCGTCCAACAGTCTTCTCTGTCCCACAACTATGTAAAGCTGTATTAAGAAATTATTTTTACAGTTCGATTTGAATTGGAAAGGTTTATACATTTGTAGCGTATCTGTCTGTGTATGAAGCAGGACAGGACTTAGATTCAAGATTAATTTTAAAGGCAGCTCACCAAATGTAAAAACCTGAATGTTGTGTGATTTCTTTGAAAGATGTTAACTTGTTACATTGAATGAAGGTTTACTAGCATTATCAGCAGCATTGGAATGAAATTAACAATTAATTAGTCAAATAAGCACTGATTACAAAATGTTAACTACTGACAGATGATGTGAATAACATTGATGACCTCTGTACAATGCACTGTTATGCTTAGAAACTTTCCAATTATGTGGATGTTACTTTTCTCGTCGTTGAAAAGTTTATATTATGCACTCTTCTGATGATGATGTGTTGTCAGAATCCATGTTTATCTTCTGCTTTTACCATCCCAGTTTATATCGAGGTAGAATTCAAGTTATGTTCAGTTTCATCTATTTGTTTTTTTTGCTGTTTATGGGTCACGGTGGTAGATGGTAAAACAGAATAAAACTTTAATTAATTCTCCAGAATAAAATGATTTTTCCCCTTTGTCTTTCCTGAGCTCAGGGAAGAGAAGTCTCTGCTAACTAAAGGTGATGGAAGATTGCTCTCTACCTTTCTCTACTCCCCCAAGGGTGTATGAAAAGGGGACCACGCTCTTTGTCAGTGGAATCCTGTCATTTTTGCTTATTCTTCTTCCCACTGTTCTCCAGTCTAACTTTTCTACAATATGGTATAACTGTTTTTCTTTTTATTCCTTTATATGACAGACTGAGATATAAATGGCATTAAGTGAGTGAACAATCTCCTGATATTTTTGCTCCTCAGTAGGCCTTGCATGATAATATTTGTGGAAATTGTAGTCTGGCCAACAAATTTACTTTCAGATAAATATTTTGTGAGTCTAGTTTAGAACAGTGACCAAAAACCAAAGCAAGTTGGACCTTTTCCTACTACCAGAAAGCACACCAACCACTGTATTAACTGAAGAAGTCTGTGGAAACCCTTCAGAACAGCTAAGAGAATTCTTGTTGGAGTCAGTTGTCTAAAAACAAACAATCTCTCCTGGAGAAGCCACCAGGAGATGTTGAGGAGCACCAGCCTGCAAAATTACAGCTTAACTTGCGCTTCATAGGGGTTGATGTAAAAAAAAAAAAAAAAACCCTTCATTCTTGACATTTTATTTCATAGTTTCTAGACTTAGTTCATTAGTGTCCGTTGTCCTAAAGTAACTGAACACATTCTCTCGTCCTACTCACTACACAGTTTTTTTTTTATCTCCAAAGATAAGTTTTTCATTTGCTTTACTGTGACTGGTAATGATTTGGTTATTGTTCAGGTATCACTCATCATGTCTTGGCAGTTGTGTGGTGAACCAACTTTTCTCCTGTTTGTTTCTTTAGAATAAGGACGAGAGTCAATGAAATTCAGAACATACTGTTTTTGAGTATAAGATAGGTAAAGCTGATTCGCTATTATTTTCTAAACAGCTT
This sequence comes from Amphiprion ocellaris, assembly GCF_022539595.1. Lineage (NCBI taxonomy): Eukaryota > Metazoa > Chordata > Actinopteri > Pomacentridae > Amphiprion > Amphiprion ocellaris. Next base: position 23,939,270 of record NC_072767.1, on the reverse strand, counting down.
GGGATGATGGTTCCCCAAATAATCCAAAATAAGGGTATTTAATAATTTAATTTTTAAATAGTTTTAATTGCTACATATTTACACACTCCAGCTGGGAATTAAAAACAGTCTTTTGAAGGCTTTTAAACAGCAGCTGTTCCTTTTTCTCACCCATCATTCTATAGCTCTTCCCCACACAGATTTATCCAGTCTGTTCAGAGGCTCAGATTGTAACTTTCACCTTTACGCCACAAACGTGATTGCCAAATCTCTAGCCAACTGATGAGGTCTGATCCCAGGTCTGTCTGTAAATGAATTAAGGCTAATAGTTGTGTTTTCCTTACCTGGTAGAACTTGTGGGTGTGCTGTTTGACAAAGGAGGCGTTCAGGACCTGACCCTCTGGTGTGCTGACCACAATCAGCTCACCGATGTCAGGAGGGCCGCTCCGCAGACAGTCATGGCTCTGAAGGAGGAGGGAGAAGGAAGAGATAGAGGATGTGGGCAAAGAGGAAGAAAATGGAGATGAATGAAAAATGAGTAAGAAAGTGACGACAAGAAGGAAAATTGCATTTAAAACATATGCATGTGTTATTTGCTCCTGTTATTCAATGCAGTCAGACTGGAGAGTTTTCACTTCTCTCTGATTTGAAGTGATTGTTCTGGTAAGTAGAAGAGAATAGTTTTGAAGATATATAGATATAGTTCTTGCAAAGTACTTAAGCACAATCTCTTTGTCATACATAGACTGTTAGAGTACTCACTAATATGTTCTCTGGGTGCAAGTTGTCACAGTATGAGCCATCATCAAAGTTGACCTCGTAGTACGTCTGTGTTGCCATGCCGATGATGGTGCAGTGGTAGTACCAGGAGTCACTGTTGCGACCAATCACTCGTTGGCCCAGGCTCGGACCCTGTGGGGTTTTGGGTGCTGCTCGAGGCTTAAGAGAAAAAAAAAAAACGAGAAAGGTCAAGACTGACATGTAATTGGAAGTGTGTGTTCATGAAGCAATAACAGTCATGTTTGCTCATGGTCCTTGCAAAAACTGAAATGTACGGGTGAAAATCCAACGCCTATTTCAGAGGCACCGGTCACAAGATACTGTCGTCTATGGAATGCCATTGTCTCGCTGTTTATTCACACAATTAAGTAAAATTTTGTTAGAATAAAGTCTCAGGTATTAGTGTCTTCTTTAAGGGCAACTTTATTCATTTTTCCTGATCGTGTGTAAACTTAGATCAGTGTCTCTTCGCCTCATTAATTTCTTTCACTAATTCTTTTACTTGCTGCTTCCACAACAATCAAACAAAAAAGTGTTCAGACGAGTCACTGCATGACAAAACTAAAAAGGTGTGAATCGCTCCAGTGAAACCAGTCATTTTTCTTACACTTAAAAATTGCATCCACTTCAACAGCTTCTCCAAAAGTAAAATATTTAATCTAAGTTGGACTTTTGACGGCAATTTTAACTAAAAAGTTACAATTTTACAGAACCTTTTAACTGTTGCAGGTTTCATTTTACAAAAAGACCCACTTTACTGACCCATCTTGCTGATGTGCACTTACCTTGGGGGTGGCCCTTTTATGCCTGTGGCAGGTGACAGACACCACGTAGGGCCAGTCGGCAGGCGTCATAATCACTCCGGCAATTTGGGCACAAGTGACGTGGAAGGAGGTGGCACAGTTCTCGTACGAGCACTGGATGCAGGCGCCGCGGTTCTGATTAGCAGTCTTTCCATGGCAGAACACACATTTCTGCAAAGAAAACATGAAGATTTTGGTTGGTCTCTAATGTTAGAGGCTAAATCACCTCCACTTTGCCAGCTTATTTTTTTCACATATTGCATTGATGTTGACAATTTATTCATGAGAAACATAAGAAGTTCAGAAAACAGGAGTCCTAAAGTCTGAACTGAATACATTTAAATCACAACTGCAGAAAACTATTTGTAAAGAGCTTTAGTACCTGACCTCCTTAAACCTTCACCCCTAAAACTCCAAGAAGGTTGAAATGATTAAAATTGCATTTTATCCACAAAAACTATTTCCTTGTGTGAGTCTGGTACACCATAAAATTGTAGTAATTGTAGGGCACCACATGAAATAGAGATGGTGGAGGAATCAGCAGCGTAACCGTTCTCTCTTCTCTCTGATCTTTGATACTGCTGGGCGCTCTAACAGGTTTCTACTCATTAAAAATAGAAGGGGTGTTTTCAGCTTTGCTCATAACATGCTTGTACAATCAACAGCGTCACTAGTGGGGTGACATTTTCATTTTCTTGAACAACTTAACATTTGTTATTAGCAGCAGGTTGACCTGTCACTTTGACATTAAAAAATGATTTTTCTATTTTTTTTCTGCATCCTTTTTGGCATCTTGTATTTGTCTTCTGCTGTTACACAACCATCCAAGAGCTTTGCAATTCTCTGTTGGACCATTTTACTTTTCAAATCTCATAATTCCAGTGTGAAATTACCATCAGCCAACCAAATCTTTGCCTTTGGCAGGCAACATACTCCACTCTCTGTTGCACCACTTTGCTAGGCCCCCAAAAACCATCACCGTCCATTTTAATTCACATCCTTCCATGTCTACAGTAGACATGTAGTATTGTTCTTTGTCTTTACATCTTCCTTCCCCCAGCCCTCATTTGTCCTTTGATTCAGTTAAAATTGAAAGAACACGGGAGACAGAGACGAAAAGCCTAACTGGAAAAAAGTGGAATCATACCCATTCAACTCACGACAACACACTCTGATCTAACAGACTCGACCCATTATCCCCACAGCTTTGACAGCTATTAACTGGAATCACTAACTACTGGGCTTATGGTGATTATCTACCATCTCGAACCCTCCATCTCTTTCCAATCCCTCACTCTTTCTGACATACATCTCTCCTCCGCCATCCTTCTTCTGTGTGTCATCATGCTGAAAAATCACACTGTGAGCAGCTGTAATGCACCGCATGTACAATCGATAAAAAATAAAAATTCTTTATTAAAGTGTCAATACTTCATTTTTGTACTGGTTCAGGGCAGACATCTCTTCATAGTTTCCAGCAGCTGGTATAGTTTTTGCACCGCTGACATGACACCAGAGCAACATGGAGGGAAAACAACAGCACCAACAAACACTGGCTGTCTTTTTATTTCTACAGAGTATTTCATCCAGCTGTTTGCTAGACTTCCCATTTAATGTTAATTTCAAAAACAGTTCACATGACATCAACCTTCTAAAGCACACTGCACACAAAGGCTGAATAGATTATTCAACTGAAAAACACCCTCTTAATAGCATTGAATAAATGAACTTAATTTTTACTTTATTTTATCGCCTTATTTATTTTTGACACGTCCTCTTGACTTTATGGGTTTGTTTAAGTTTCTCTCCACTCAAGTGTGTTTTTCTTTGTACTTCTATTCAGTGTCGTTCACTTCACTGTGCAGAAGGATGTATGTGCACAATATCTGTCTTTTAAAGTAAATCCAGACTGGTATATTCCTCACAGCCATCCACACCATCTAACTACAAATCACTCTTTCCCAGTTTTCCGGTACCCACATCAAAAAAGACTGAAAACCCCTGAACTGAAAAATTAATCAACACAGAAGATAACTGGCCAGCCAATAAGTAACGAAAACAATAAAGTCACTGTTTTGTGCGTGTAGCAGGAGAATGCACCTGGAACGGTAGGTGGAAAAACTGTTTTAAAGATTGTGTGATGATTTATTTAAGCAGCTTGCATTTCCAGGCTCGAGGCTGTTTTTTCACAAGAACTGAAATCGCAGTGCCTCTTGGTGCAAGATGCAACACTACCTTTGGGAAAGGTACAACTTTTGAGGATTTGAGCAGCGTTACTGTGCCCGAGAAATTCTGAAATAACTAACACAAAAGCAACTTGTGTGAAATCTCTCCATCCCTGAAACCGAATGCTCAAAGATGGGAGGGGGGGAAGAAAAAACGCTGATTGCTGAACACGGTGCAATATAAACTGGTTCCAAGGGTGCGTGCTCACATTTGATCAGCCCAGCCATCCGAATCATTAGACCGCAGAGCTTCTTCTCACAGCCTTTTAAGACGAGATGGAAGAAACCTGCTTTGACAGCACTCGGATGCAAATGTCACCCAGCTTGTCTTTGACAGATTATTCAAAGACAAGGGGAGGGAGAGAGGTGAAATTATTTGTAGATTTGTTATAATGCACCAGCAAGCATTGCTATTGCCTGTGAAGTGGGATCGGGTGATTGGGGCAGGGGAGCGGAGACTGAGGAGGAGGGACGCCAAGAGGAAAGGGAAGGCAGGGGACAAGTTGTGTTCAAAGACACAGCAGCAATGGGAAAATTGCCTCCTGCCCACGGGATCGATGCAGTTCATTTGGCGCAGTGAGAAATGACAGCTGATTATTCAGCCATTCCCCTCAGCACATCTGTTTTACCCCATGTCCTCTTCTACTTGCAGAAAAAAGAAAAAAAAAACGAGCTATCCATCCACCAGAAAAGGAGGAAGGGTAACAGAAAGAGTGACAGATATGGAGGCAGTGAACAGGAAATTCGCCTAAATGTAGGAAAAGATTGTAGGACCAAGAAAACGAGATCAGGGATGAAGAAAAAAATATATAATGGTGAAGGAAGACAAAAAAAATTTAACAGCTGCAGTGGGCAGCGAGTACAGAGAAGCTACACTTTCTCCAAACAAGGAGGATAAAGATAGTGACGGCAAAGATGGTCTTGGCTGGATTTAAATGTTGCCTGTTTCACACTGAACTACAGCGTAACAATGATGTGTAAATCTTTTCTTTGTCTGCTTGAACTTACCAGATTCTTGCGGGTTTCTGGGACAGCGCTGACATCCACTGGATGCCTTTCAATAGCGTTGACGAAGCGAGCTTCAGCCACAGCAATGGCACAAATGACATGGACCCATCTGGTGACACAGAGACAGAAAACTTCACTCGTATGAGGAAAATCTTCTGACGTGGAAAGTGAATACATTATAAATACAATTTTCAGCATGATGTCTTTTATCTTCAATTGTTTCCGGTTTACTAAGCTCCTTGGAGTTTTTTACATTATTGAATTTGCAACTAACATCCAAACCAAGCATGTCACACTAACCGGTTGTCTGTGGTAGTCTTCAAAGCTCCTCCTCTCAGGTTACAGAGGCAACACTCCTGTAAAACAGACAGAAAATTAAGACTAAGTTAAGGCACAGAGAACAGAGTGATGCGGCTTATCTGTCGCTATAGCAAGCCAGTCTTTTTCTAAGTATTAATATAGTTTTAAGCTGTGATATCTGTTTGGCAACATGATATAAGAATCTTTATAACAACAGATATGACAAAATGTAGGTATGTCTACAAAGGCTCCAAGTCCAGTCTACAGTACTGTAAGAAAATTGTACACTTAATTGTTTCCACTAAACCGTATTAATCCTGAAGAACTGTTTTTCTACACTTGTGTGTGAGCCAAAAGATTTTTTTGGCATCAGGTACAGCTACTACTCACCACTGTCCAGGCTCCTGCTGCACACCTGGAGCACATCCAGGAATTACTGACAGAGTCTGGCTTCACACCGTAACAGCCTGTAAGGAGGACACATTAATGACCTCATGTATCTCTGCAATAACATTTAGCATTTACACCCCATCTTTCTTGTCTTTCTAAAAATTGTTATGCATTTTATTCCCTTTTCTGTAAACTACAAATCTATTGTTAACCTTTTTGTTCACACTTTCTTTATAACCTGCTCGATCTTCCCATCTCTGACTCCAGTTCAAGCTTCTGAACAAAAATACCTGCAGGTTTATGTAACACCTGGACAGGTTTGAATGATTTTTAGTGGGGTGTCCACTCCCAAACAATGAAGAGCAAAGGGATAGAGCCCAGAGCTGGCGATTTTGACAGCAGATCTTTCTGCTTCATGTCCTCTTATCAATAGCAGCGCTGTTTCCCCAGCTGACTCCAGCTCATCCCTGGATGACTAATGAACTGGCCTTGAAGGTGCTCCAGCTTTAGGGATAATAAGAACCCAGGAGGGTTGATGTGTGTGTTTTTCACTACACGTGCGTGTGCAAGTCCATGTTGTGATTTATATGTGTGTTTAGCTGGACACAAAACATCATTTTGTGTGGTTAGTTGGAAACGTTGATATGCCTTTTTTTTTTTTTTTTAAACCATACATGATGAACGTACTACATACAAGTGTAATATTAACTAATTTAAAAATGTTACAGTTCATCTCTACAATTGGCAATAGAAACTAGAGCCGAGCACAGAGAGAATCCTGGAATAACTCACTCAAAGATAATGCTAACAAGCTGCCTATCCTTTGAACTCTCCTGTCCTTTAGTTCTACAAAAGCAAGATGCCCTTAAAAGTCAGCTTTCTTGTGAAAAATGATGAAGTGAGGAAAGCAGTGTACATAAGAGCCAGGAAAGTTTATGGTGTGCTGCTTTCAGAAAGACCTTTGCGTTGCTTCAACAGCCTCTTAGCTGGTTTAACCCGAGTCAAGGAGAGTTAAACTAGAAAGCCTCACTGAGCATGGCAACAGGGGAATTGAGCAGACAGTTTGTTGCTCTGCTGTACTGGAGTCTCGTCTTCTGTGCTTCCTATTTTTCCAACACTATTCTCGGGGGTCCAGGGGGGAAAAAATGTGAACAGAGAAACACAGTGAAATGTCCAGTGGAGTCTGTAAAGCTTGCCAGTCCGTGTATGGGCTTGTGTTATCAATGAAATGCTGTAGAACCGAATCAAATACAAGGTTTCTACAAAAATACAGACAAAAGACAGTTTTACACAGGCCTCTTTCACAACTGATAACATGCCTGTTTGTCATGTTAACTGCACTGTAATGTCTTAAACTTGGGTTTTTGAAATGTATGTGTGCAGTTACATCCATCACCTTGTACAGCATATATGGAATATATAATTTATTATGTGTATGCAGAATTAATGTGTATAAATGACAAATTAAAAGAAAAAACAATATAAAGTCTCTTAATAAGGTGTTGTATTACGATCTGCCACCAGAACAGCTTCAGTGATCCTTGGCATTGCATATGATTCATCCCTTTTCTTAATCAAACTATTCAGTGATCGTTTGTGCCCTATGGATGGTTGTTGTTAGATGGAGAAGGGGAAGGAAAGGAGAAAAAAAAAAGCGTCTTGCAAGAATGTATAATATATTTTTTTGAATGCACAAAATGAAGTTTTTGTACTATAATCTTGTAACCGAAATAAAACCATTCATTCATTCATTCATTCATTCATTCATTGTCATCCTGAAAAAGACCACTCCCATCGGGATAGGAATGTTTCATCATAGGATAAAGACTCAGAAGATCATTGTACTCTTCCCTCTAAATGTACTCAAACCCAAGAGTTCTTGCATACTTTAACACCTATGTACTCTGGCTCTCTGTAGCTATACACACACAAAAACAGAAGCTGCTTCAGTAAAAGCTGTAATCAAATTCTCTTTGTGAAAATTCTTTCTGCAGCTGCAACAGCTTTAACTTTTCATTATCAACAAGCAAACATTGCTGTGCTCAAATGTATTTTTTAAGCTTGTCTAAAAAGAATTCACAAAAACTAGCATATCTGAAGTTATGAATCTATAGCAAGGAAGGCTTAGCAAACCAGGTTGTGCCCTGATGTTTTACCAACACAGGGACTGCATTCTCTTGCGTATTGATCGTTTAATACTCACTGGCATGAGCCTGCATGTGGCAAGATGAACAGCGGATCAGAAGACTGGTTCCATCCTCTCCAATGTGACAGTTGGTGGGCGGTGGCTCTGTGTTTCCTGCTCCAACACTGAAACACATCTCTGGGACAAGTGGACGAGTCAAGCTGCCAGGGCGGGGAGGGGTGGCACGCTGCGTATCACTTGCAACTGAGCCGTCTTTCTGTGGCTAAAGAGGTCGCAGAGAAATAAGAATCCTTTAAAATGAAACTCTTAAAAAGCAGTCATCAATTTGTCAGTTAGCAGTTTCAATGGTCAACTTGTTATTATCCAACATCACCGGTGCTAATCTCCTGAATTGCTACAATGTACCTCTGCAGCAGTGTGTGGGTTTACCTTCGTATAGGGACAGAAGAGTGAGCAGACAGCACAGTATGGCTGGAGGGCAGCCACTGCAGCATTAAAAGCCTTCTCTGCCAGGAAGTTGGGTGAGTGATTCTGCCACAGGTGCTCCTGTTTCTTCATATCACTATCCAGCGGCATGGGTGAGGACAGCTCTGTGTGTAAGAAAAAAAAGAATTATAGTGTTGCTGCTGCTGCACAACAAAATATCCACAGTTAGAAGTAGATGACACACCAAAAAGACATGTGGGAAGGTTTGTCACTGGTAATGATTTGTATTTTTCTCTGAAAACCATATAAAGTGTTTTTAGAGAATCTTTTTCATAAGCGAGTCCCTGCCAAGAGACAAGAAAAGTACATTCTGTACACGGGCAATAACAACGCCACACCTGATATACCTGGCTGATGAACACAAACATGACAGGCTTTAATAATTTGCTACTCAAGGCTGGGAATCAATTTTACAGTAAAGCTCTGAAGCGATTGATCCAGACCGTTTGTTAGACCTGGACAGAAGGCAGGAAGATCTTTTCACAAGCTTCCCATTTAACCGTCTATTTTCACATCACCTGCTTTCTCTCTCTCTCCCCTTGTCCCCCATCCACCCTTCTGAAGGACAGGCCCCGAGTCGGGTCCCCTGCTGCCAACTTAAAGTGACTTTGAAAGCAGGTAATTGGAAGTCATGATCCCTAGATCAATAAGTGTCAGTCAGAAAATGAAAAGAAAAACATGGAAGGGAGAGCAGGGAAAATAAGCCTTGCCGTCTTGATTTCATTATCCCCACAGGGAGCTTTAGTCCTGCTTGTTTTTCTTTCCCCAGATCAATAATCAAAACAGAAATGGTGTCTTCTTCATTTTAAGCACCATGACGGAGAGAGCAAAGGGTGGGTGGGATAAATAATGAGGGAAAAAATAGAGTTGGTTTCTTGAAAACCGTGTTTTTGGTAAATATGTGTTAATATTTTCTGCAGTTAAATTTAACGGTTTCCAAGGCAGTTAAATTTCACTTTTCTCCCTTCTCTTCAACAAGAAAATGAACACCACATGACAGTATATTTCTCAGCTTACATCCGGATTTTTGGAAAATTCTTGTACAGCTCAAAAAAGTAGGGTGACTATTCTTCAACAGTTGGAATCTTTCTGTACAAGCATCACTGAGCTAAAAATAAGTAATACATATTACAGCAAATACATTTAAGTATTTGTCTAGTGTCAAATACAAAACCACACACCTTTGTCACTTGCAGGGTCTTGCTTGACGATGGACAGAGGGGAGCGCATGGGTGGCTTGCTGAGGGGGTGGCGGCGACTCTTTTTTACCTCTGTTGGCATTTTCATCTTGGAGTAGCATGCCTGATAAAACAAGGTTGTTTCGAATGATCTTTTGTTTATTTTAGTTCTATGTGTTGTAACCTCACAACACAAATGTCCAAATCTTCTTAGTATGTTAAAACATTCACATTCATTTTGTAAACTGTTGCCTTTGCTGTACTTTAAAACTTACAAAATTTGCAAGAAGAAAGTTTTAGGTTTTCATACATTTATACTACATGTAAGCCAATTTCTTGTGCAATATTTCATTAATCACCACTGAGAAACACCGACATTCTGATTTGTTTTGTGTATTTAACTGATAACAGCACGTGTGTGAATTATTGTAAGGTTGAATTACTTTGCTCTTCATGAGCCAATTCAGAGGGTTAATTGTGTCACAAATCAAAGGAGAAATATATTGACTTTCAGTCAGTCTCACCTGGGTGGCGCTCATATCCATCTTGTTGTCTGCTGGGATGTCATTGTGTCTTGGGGATAGAGTGTCGACATGACTGGCCATGGCCTTCTTAGAATTATTGATGCCAGATGTAGCAAACTGCTGAAATGCTTCCTCAAATCCAGTCATGGCACTTTGGATATTGGAGATCTTCTTCGGCTTTTTTGGCTTCTTTTTCTCAACGTCATCTGTCAAGTTCTGTGGTTTGGCTTCTGGCTCTGGAAGACAACAGGAGGGGAAAAAAAGGTCAGAGGAGTATCAAAAAAAGGTGACAAACTAGATGAGGTACTGTGACTAAAACAGAAACATGGATTCTATTTCTAATCGAGTTAAATTAGTTAAATTTACACTCTGGAATAATACCCCTGACTTGTTAGATTTGTTTCCACACAAACAAATTACACTAACAGTTCAGGTCTTCCTCACCTTCCACAGATGGAGTCTCTGCTGCTTTAGCGGCAGCCTCAGCAGCCTCCTGCTCCTCACGCTCCATGGCCTCCAGGGTCATCATGGCCTCTCTAGCTAGACGCTCCTCCCTCTCCTGCCTCCGCTGGGCCTCGCGCTCCTCTACCTGACGCTGGTACTCGGTAGCATTCAGCTCAATGCCCTCCTCCGCCAGCACCTTGACCTCCTCCAGCTTTAGACGACGAACTTGCTTCATCTTCTGCATGGCCCTGGGGTTGCGCAGAAAGACAGCTTAACCTTAGTACAATATACTTTTCAGAACACAAACAGTCATTTCTTGCTTATCCCTTAGTTTGTCACAGACAATTTTGGAACTAGCACATTATACATAAAATTTGGAACTGATATAGATATTAGTAGATAATAATAATAATAGATAACTGATGTGCATGTTTTGAGATATTCTTTACTGCCTGACAACATCTTGTGTATGAAACCTCTCACCTTCGCAGGAGGTTAGCCCGGTAGGTGACACGATGCTGCCTCCAGCTCTCCAGTTCGGGGCTGCTAAGCTCAGTGGCCTTAAGGTGGTCTAACATTGTGGTGTCTTTTCCCTGCTTCCACAGCTCATAGCGATCAGGCTGTAGGCAGCGCACAAACACATCCATGGAGATCTTCACCATATCCTTTCGACAGGTACACTGACAAAAAAAAAAGCAAAGTAGAAGCACATTGCACTGAGTTAGAGAATGGCATAGCTGCAGGTAAACAAGAAAAACAAACTCTATGTAACACACAAATAAAAAGTGAATTCATTTCGAGTTAATTCAGCCTGGGAACTAATGTCACATCCCACTGCTTTCAGGTTTTTCTGAGCCTAATCCCCTACAGTTGTAGAGTGAAGGAGATTGTCTACATATGGAGTCACAGCTACAGATGAAGCTTTTCAGCTACACTTCACAGATTTTGGACTGAAAACTCAGTGCAGTGAGGGATCAAAAGCAGAAGTAACCTTCTGCGGCAAACTGATGAAGAATCCAAAAATCAACATGGAAGAGGACAGAGAAAAACAGCAACAGAACAGCAGAAATCCCACTTATAAATAGATGTTTCTTGAACTTAAATGTTACATACTTATACAAAGCATCTGTAATGTTTTAGAATAAATAAACCATTGCAGTTGAGTGTATATAAAGTTTGCTAAATAGAAGGAAAGCAACTCTCCTCGTCCTTCTGAGTAGGTTATAGTCTATATTATAATAATTACTCTTAACACTTTGCTCTATAGTCTACATGGAGGCAGTGACATTATCTAGGCTATAATCATGTAAGATTAACAACAGCATTTACTAATAAGAGTTATTTTAAAATGACATTATAAAAATGACTGCAGAGTGAGGTGAAAAAAGCACTGTGCATATGAACAAGGGCAACTAGGACATAAAAAGCGTAACTGAGTTTCCATTGTCTGGATACTAAAAGACTCTCACCTCTATCTCTCTAAGTTCCCAAAACCCAGTTGAAAAAAATCACAACACACAATCAAGCCTTAATTATACAGAGTAAAATTAGTTGTCCCAAGAAATGGTTGTATTTACAGCACTGATCAAAGTTACTCTAAAACATGGTAGTTGGTAAACCGCGGCACAAAATACGACCTGGCGAATGAGCCTCAGATGTAAGCAAGAGTAACGGCTGCATCTGGTAACCGCTCACATTTCAAAATGTCCCCAAAAACCTTCAGAACGACATCACAGGTCAATGAATCATTCTGCTGACTAGAGAAAGGAGCAGCTGTAGCAGCAGAGTTGTTAGAGGAAACCACAGTGCTGTATGTAATAGAGTGAAAAATGGCAGTTACAAAAAGAGAAGTCTGGAAATGAAGGAAACAAAAAAGGGAGATGCAACAAACAAAAATGGAGGAGGAGAGAGAGAGAGAGAGAGAGCGGGATGAAAATATTTTCTTTTGCGCCTTGCTTGCTGTATTACATTTTTGGCCTATTATTTTCTGAGCAGTACTGAGAGTCTTATGTTCAATTACTGGAAACACAACAGCTCACACCTCCACAGCAAAACAATATCCAGGCTACATCTCATCTAGACACCATTTGACAGACGGAAACATTAAAATATGGTGTCGGGTGGAGGGTGGCAGATGGGGAAAGTGGGAGGGCAGAGGGGGGTGAGTGAGTGTGGGTACATCTGACTGTTACTATTAGGAAACCTTTAGAAGAAAACTGCATCATGCCAGAAAACCAGAAACACAAAAGAAACCAGATAAGCGTTGCTTTTACACCGATTGCATCTGGCGAAAAAGTGCTATATCCATTTGTAAAAGGATATAAATTCTTTTATTCTAATGAAACTATAAAGAGGTTATGGATATCGTTGCCATCCTCAAGGGTTGGGACGAGTAACACTTTATTATCATATAAAAACTTAATTAGAGGAAACACATTTGGAGATGCACAAGATTTGAGAAAATAAAAACTTGCCCTGAGGCAGGCAGTCAATGAGCCCTGAAGTATACTTGGGCTCATAATGAAGCTAAATTGTTGAAGCCACAGAAAACCTAGAGCCTGGGGACTCTCGATGGATCCGTGGACTCAGAGTATTAATAACAAAACAAGGCTTGAGTCTGACCCGTCTGACCTCCCTCACAGTAGCTGGGAAACTTTGATTATCCAAAATTTGTTATGCATGCTTTGATCACACTACTGATGGGGACAAAAATAACCACAAAGACGATCCGAAGAATGAAGAATGATTTGAGATGTAATTAAAAATTTTGAAAGTGCAAAATGCTGAATATTTCGCACAGCAGGGCTGTATTTCATCAAGCTGTTCATGCTGCAAAAAACTACTATAAAAGAGACAAAAACTTACTGAAAGTATTTGCTTGTTTGTTCCACAACTTTTTCCAGTGAGAGTTTTTCCAGTGGAGAAATAATGCTGACCAAGTTTACATAATGACTACATTGCTCTCATTATTCTCAGCCTCCCACTTATTTCTTTTCCTTCTTTATATCTTCATATTCGCCCATATTTGACCACAGCTGTTTAACATGCTGAAAAGAAAGGGTGACTGAAAAGAAAACAATGAGCAATGCAGAAATGTTCATTAGTAAGTGTTGTAAGGCGTTCACAACCATAAAGCTGACTGTGTTAATAACAAACAGTGTACACAGCCATGGATTGCTGCATCTGTCAGGTTTATGTTGCACCAAGTTTTCTGTTGTAAATGTCAGCGATACTTCAACTGATTAAAAAGTACCAACTAATCCCAAAGTGTGGCCGTAAATCTGTGGCTCACTCTTCTCCCGACTTAAAATTGTCCTTACAATAGAGCCACACTTTAATAGCAGTGAATAGTGGTAGGGTGGATTGACTATTAGAGAGCCTGCCAGGAAACTAAAAGGATTTGATGCAAGTTTCAAACTAAAACTTGTAATCCTGGATTAGTCATTTCACTGATTTTTCCTTAAGTAAATTTACAAAAATTAGAGGCAAATGTCATGTTTTTTTTGCATGAATGGACATGTAAATATGCTGAAGATAACTAAATCATAATTTTCCTAACCTTTAACCATCATGAAGACATAGAGAAATCTATGATTGAATTTTGCTGTACTGTTTTAATAAAAGCAGGAAGATTCATTAGAGGTTTTTCCCAGTGGAAAATTTCATTTCAAAACAGTAATTTTAAATTACTTAAAATCTGAGATGTACAGCTGTGAAATGTGGCAAAGACTGCCCTTGAGCTGCTTCACATTTCATAAGCACCTAGAGTGTAACTGTGATGATCACCTCTCAGTTAACCTTTATCACACTGTATAATCATGGATAAAATCACAGGCTTCTAATGTGATCATAAAATTCTCTGTAAACTGTCTGTGTTTAATGTGTGCACCATATTCACTGAGAAAGTTTAGGATGGTGACACGTGTCTAGTAAATCAATTGGACAAATGTTAGGAATTATTTCCCACTGTCATGTTTGTGAGATACCTAGTCATCTTTTACAGTGTTGTTTACTTATAAAGGAGTTTTTTGTTAATGAATACAATCTTTTTCTATCCTGTAAAGTTTGTAAAGTATGCATCACAGACATAGGTTGCACATAAACAGTCTAATAAAAATTTATGATGTCCAACCACAGTATATCTGGTCTCGCCAACACAAGACAAGTCTGCAAACAAATATAAAAAGACGAAGTGAGTCATCTGCAATTCACTCTCAAGATGAAAAAGTGATGTGATTTAGTCTGGCAACTGGGAGGATGATTTCTGCTCCTCTCCCAGACAGAAGAAATCACCCCGGAAGCCTAAGGGAACAGTAGCAAACTGTGACTGAGCACCAAATGAACAGAAAGAGGCTTTCTTTGAGATTACAATAGACCCAGAGGACATCAACTGTTAACATTCAGCAACATAATGGTGTGGCAGACATAACCATAATAACCTTAAGAACCACTTTTTTTTTTAACCAACTTTTTTTTTTTTTTAGTTCTTGAATGGGTTCAGTGCTCTGACGATTTCTTCCAAACTTGCCAAAGAAGCTGCAAGTACAGTTAATATGCCATGATGGCTAATCATGCAATGCCTTGCTTGCCGATTCCGAAATAGTCTGACCACTTATAGAAGAGTTTTGTAGGAAATGGATGACACTTAGGGATTACATCCAAAACTGCTGGAGTTTAAGTTGTTTGCTTAAATTGAAGTAAACATGTCTGTCTGAAGTACTATGAATGAAATGCTCACCCCATGAATGACTAATAAGAAAATTAAATGCCTAATACCTAGCACATAGCCAAGAAAAGGTTGAGAGTAAGGTTAATTAAGACTGCAACGTCTTAAACAATGGACGTTTAAGTACTTGCACACACACAGCATACAGGGAGTGCTGACAATAGGTCTGCTTTGACTGCAGGTGTGTGTTCGCTTAGGAAGTCAGACAGATGGGTCAGCAATTGAGGAGCACGTATTTAAGACTGAGACATGAAGCACACCTAAGCTCACTCGCTTTCCTTCTCTCTGTCATGTACTGGCAGCCCCCAAAACGGTGACAAATTCGATACTGAGCCCCATCGTTCACTGTCCTGTTTGGTGCTGACAGAATACGCCTCGGTGAGGGGGAGGGCGGGCGAGGGAGTGGAGGCAGCCAAACGAGTTAACGGATGACTGCTTGAGCCCAAGACAGAGAAAGAAAGATAGGGGAGTTAAGAGAAAGATAGAGAGAAAATGAGAGACTTCATTATTGCCAAGCAAGTGGCTGGCGTAGGCAAGCTACATAAAACTACTGTGTATATATAACACAGCTAACTGAAACTGAAGTGGAAACAAATTCACTTACAAATTTGCCACTGAAATAAAGCACAATTAGACTCTATTTATATGTTCAGTACTTGAGGGTGGGAATATGTAGTAAAATGAGAGCAAGTTTGAATATTTAACACCTGATTTTCAAAGCACTGAGATCTGGTGATTCAATTTAGGGTTTTAGGACATTTGGAGGAAAAAAACAAAAAACAAATAATCAATTCCAGTGAATATAATGACAATGAGATTACTTTTTAGGTTGTACTAATGACGATGAGCAAAAGTAAGAACTATTCAGGAAGAAATAAAATGAATTTCAACAGGTTCTATGTCATTTTTACCAACTTCTACATCAGAATGACCCACAATTAAGGATGACTGCTATCAGATGTAAAATTAAGCGGCACTGGTTATGAGACCATCCCTGGAACTGCTGGGCAACCACACACCACCCAAAGAGAGTGGAAACGCCTGTGTGAAAGAGGAAGAAAGAGAAAAATGGACTGACAGAGAGAACCGTGCTCATTGGCAGAGCTGCTGCATTTCACATTCCTCTGACTGTGTGCTGTGCTGTCGATTTGTCGACTCGGATTAGTAGTGCAGAATGGACCACTCTTCTTTATCAAACTGAGACAAGTGCTGTGGAGATGCTCCCTTGGGCAACGGTGGAGGGAAGACTGCTGGAGCCAGGACTACTGGTTCTTAAATTACAAGTGGCCACATGGGTAAAGTAGGAAGGCCGAAAATGAGAAAGAGTGAGAAGGGAGGGAGATGTACTTCTGCAAACTGGCACCTCATAAATCTGACATGCAGCCAAGTGGAGAGAAAGCAGGAAAAAAAGAGACGCACACACACACGAGCAGAAAGAGAGGGATGAGGACTGGATGGGAAAATCACGCTGAATGTATAGAAGAGACAAGGGAGGAGTTTCTTCCAGAGGACGTTGTCGTTGGGCTCCCCTGCACAACCCATCCATGCCCTGTCAATTTCATGCTCAACAGCCCACAGGCAAAGAGGCAGTTTGCGTCAGTGCACGGATGCGAGGGTACAGTTAGTGTCGGTAACAGATGGTGTGTAGCAGAGAACCAGACGCTGCTTTTATATTTCGATAAGATCTATTACTACATCCCTTCAGAGAAGCAAACAGCCAGAGCAGGAAGGCTGCAGAGCGGCTTCTGAATAACACTTCAGATCAAATGTCTTTAAGTGAAGCGTCTACATTTGCCTGCAGAGCGTTTGCATGATGACAGTGATATTAAGAGCTGCAGGTGTTTACTTTCACTTCAAATATTCATGCCTTGTCTCATATGGTTGCCGGCTGGTAATGCCACTAGCTTATTGATGGCTGCCATCGAAAATCTGACAAAATATAGATTTAGGTTTTTGCCTCGATTACCTGCCAAAACACGTCCAACTGATATTTAGCAGCTCTGTGCCCACATTGCCTCAAGTAGGCACAAATTCAAATTATTGACATTATTTAGACATATGCAGTCTGGGATGGTTTTGCTACTGACGTCAGGCAGATTTGCCTCGATATTTCTGGAGTTAATTTTAGCAGAATTCAAGAAAAAATTTTGAGTTTGACCACTCTAGTCAGACATTTATATCTTACATGACTTCATGACACTGCAACAGCACTGAATATATATCCTGCTAGGTCATCTTATCTTACCTGGGTAGCCATCTTGCCGTAGTCCACCCAGCGCAGAGTGGCAAAGTTTGTGGACTCTGCACAGTTGAAGCCATGGTTGAAGCCAGCATGGTAGCCATAAGGAAATGTGATCATAAACTCCCCTTCATTCTGAGTTATCTGTTCACATAGGGAGAAAAAAAAACAGAAAAAGGTTTACAAATTTAGGATAACATTCTTGACATGTGACACTCCTATTTTATGTCAGTCACTGCATACACAGAAGGCTGCAATCAAGTATTTATTTTCTGATTCAAGCCAATTTGTCTTCTTTTATTACCCATGAGCATCACTTACATAACACTTGCCATTAATGTTTCAGGGATAAACAGAGAGTTCAACTCCTCAGAAAGAACTTTTCTGTAAACTTTCCTGACTTGCGAGCAAATTTAATTCCACCGAACATGACTGCTGCTCCAAGTGTTGAGAGTCTTCCCATGAGCTCAGTGTTATTCAGAGAATCTTTAGAACGGGAGGACAAGTTAAGCATATTCTTTTTTTTATGTGTTGCCCCAAAACTTAAGCCCTATATGTCTGAACTGTGGATCTCAACTTCTTTGTGAAGCCTGGATCCCGGCAATCAAGAGACACATCAAGCCAGACAAGGTGACAGGCATTAGGGAAGGAACAGGGGTAGAGGCTGAAAGCGGGAAATAAACTTCTTCAACTAAAAGGCAGTGGTTCAGATATCAAACGTCCCTTTTTTGCTCTCGCAAGAACACAAGAAGGTTTTATTTTTACACATGAATCGGGAAAGATACTGTAGGTGTGTAACAAGTAACATGTTCGCTGTGATAATGACGTCCTCAGGGGGGAGTGACGAGATAAGTGGGGTAGGGGGGAAACCTTCTGCTGACTGTGGAGAACTTTTGATGCCTGTTCTGTGCCAGTTTTTTTTTTCATTCAATCGCCCATAAATGTTTGTACTGTGAGAACTTGTATTGCACGCTGAACCAGAGAGGTGAAAAGATGGCAATTAATTTCCAATGACAGAGGTGAGAAGCTCTTTACTCATAATTTGTCATAACTACTGTCAGCATCAGTTGTGATGTTTGTGTCAAAACTGCGTCACCCAAAACTAGCCCACCTTTTCTGCAATTTACGCAGGAATCACTGAGAGAATAATTTCACCTCTTCTTTTAAATGTCATATACTTCAAGCATTCTTATTGTTTTATGTCATGATCATTACTGTGGCCACTATGAGACTGAGGATATATATTTATTTAAATTTGTTGAGGAACTTGATTACTGAAAAATACCAGATTTTTTAAAGTTTACATTGAAATACAGTTAAAGTTTGAAACAATATACAGTGGTAACTTGCAATCAGTTTGGACTCGTGTGACCAGGGGACAATGGAAAAACTAGCTTTTGTCTGTGGAGTGTTAACAAACGATGCTGTGTGATAGCATTCTAATGTAGGCAAGTGAATCCACCTTTATGCCAATTTAAAAATATAGAGGCTTCTAATTATAACACAGAGACTATTCCACATACAAATTAAAAAAATATTATTTTCTTGCTGATCACAAAAAAAGAGTCTTCCTTCGTCATAAATGCGCAGACCAGTTGCCACTAACCCTGTCAAAGGGAATGCCGTATTTCTTCAGAATGGATGGAGATATCAGCGTCATCTTGTGGCGAAGGAAGGCGTCACAGCCTTGGGAGCTGCCGGGGAAGAAGCCTGCAGAGGGTGACAGTATATTTCACTGATAGCCAGAACAAGGAGGGAATGAAAGAAACATAACTTATATGATAACAACATGAAAAATTAAACCAACATTAAGGGCATTATTAGGTCAATAGACTTGCAGTTCGCCTAAGAAAAAACTTTTCATAAAAACTCGCAAGCCATGAGATACATGTTGAATGCATGCTTTGATTACCGGCCAATTTTGTTTTCCAAGAATTAGGCTTGCTTCAGATTTGGAGATCGAGGATCATGCTTTACAAATGTTCGGGAAACAACCATAGTGTGTGTGTGTGTGTGTGTGTGTGTGTGTGTAACAGTGTCTCGCATCGAACTGTAGGTGTTGCAGCGTTCAGCAGAAAATCGAGGATGTACAGTACTTTCAAGGTTATCCACTGAGAGCTGACACCAATGAAGCACTTGTTCCTGAAAGCCACTAATTATCACAATCATTTCCTGGTCCCACAATTCCCTGACATCATACTGCCCCTGTGGTCCCTGTCTGGCAGCTGGCACAAGTAAACCTCTGTGTTCTGTTGAATGGACACTTAATACAGCATGACGTATGTTCGATGCATTTGCAGATATGCAGCTATTATATATTGCAAGCATTATTAATTATAATTTGCTCAAACTGATTGTTCCAAATAAAGGATCATTCCACTAATTCTGCTGTCAATTGTTACAAAGCACTAACTGCATGTTTAAAACTAGGTTATGGTCAAATTTGCTGCCATTATTAAATGCATGAATCAGGGTACAATCCCCATTGGCATCATACTCTCACACTACCTAAATCACAGACACTGCAGTACAGTATTATGATCATCATAATCCAGCTAAACCACTACTGAGAATACTGTAGGCCTCTATGTCACAATTTACATTAAATATATTTGTTTGCATCCCAACTGAAATTCACTGAAAAATAATGTGTTCCATGTGAGATACAAACCAAATTAACGAGTAATCACGTCAAAGCAGAAAATCGTGTAACATGTTTACATGTGCTACAATAGTCTGATTGCTCTACAATGTAAATTCACATGCTGCATGATCAGTATATAGATTTCTATGCTCTCTTTGTGTATGTAATGGAAAATCTTAACTGCATTTTGACAGTAACAACTGAACTGCTTTCTCCAGGTAAAATGGAACTATAAATGTTTGTGACACCACAACCTGGAAAAGGAAATTTCCCCTTGACATAGACATTATTTTTTTACTGCCTACAGTGCGGAATAATCACATTACCACAGTGTATGTTAATGTACTGACTGCGTGCCTCCAGGTTCAGGGTAAATCTGATGGACCCAACTATGGCTTGAAGGAATACAACAACACAAAAGTGGATGTTGTCACCTCTGAAAAGTGTGATCGCCTTCAGTGCAGCACAAAAAGCAAATCTTTGCCTGGAGATCTGCTTTGGTTATTAAAGAATGTTATTACATTTAAGAATCAGCAGCACTAACAACATTGAAAGACAGAAGGTACCGCTTTAGTCACGGTATCATTTATTTGCTGTGATACAGTCCAAAACAATGAAATTAAGTCTAAAACAGTTAATTACTGGTGTCTCCGTCCCCAAGGTCACTACTAAAAAATTCTGCAGTCACAGTACTTTGTAAGACCACTCAAAATATGTACAGACCAAATGAGAGCGCAACTGCCACTATTTTCCTGAGCAAAAGCGCATTTGTGTAGCTGCAGTAACTTACTAATGTTACCTTTTATGTTACAAAGCATAACCACTTCCTTAAAAATAGCCTCTGCTTTGAGATCATAATAAAGGTCTGACATTTTGGGCTTTCAAAGCCCCAACTTGCTCTGTAAAACAAAGGCTCACTTCTGCTCTCTGAGACAGAGACACAGAGACGCCCTGTGCATAATCAAAAGAAAGAATTTCTCCTCCATCACTCACTCTTCCGCTCTTTACCGTCTGTAACCGCCAGGGCCTCAAAGGGGGGTCCATCCAAGCCTCCACCCAGTTAAACTTTAATGTGGCTGACAGTATAATCGGCACCCATTTCATCCTTCATTTTCTCTGCATTGTTTCAGCCTCTGTTCCACCCTACAAAGCAAAAGAGGGAGAGAGGGACTCTGCTCTCTCATTGCGTGTCTGCTTATTGGAGCTGATAAAGGTGAATAATGTGCCGACAGAGCCTGGGTATTAATCCCCATTAAAATGCAGCTGGCTCTCTGAGCTCTCCACGGGGTAATATTAACTTAAAGGCTTCATTCTGTCCTTTTGAGTTTGAAAATTAAGTTCCTGCCTCCAACAGAGCACCTTCCCCTCCCAACCTGCCCACCCTCCCCCCAAAAAAGTCTGAAGCCATGGCTGAAATAATGCAGAGATGAGGAGTGATAAGACAAATAGCTGTCGCTGTGTTAAATGTTTGGAGAGACGTTTTCAAGCAACAGGACCACCGTCCCAGCCCCATTTGGCATTCCTGCTACACTCATAACTGTCTTTTTAGGACCTCATAAACAGTTGGCTGCCTGTGCTGACGACGGCTTTGATAGGTCAGCGGGTGCCTGTTAAATAACGTTGGCAATGCTTCCCTCCTACTGCCAGCTGCTTAGATAAGAAGAAGAGGAATCTGACTAACTGAAAGATGAATGCTGACAAGAAGAGTGATAAGACTGTTGGCACAGTATAGATTTTAAGCTTGAAGCATTTGATCAAATGTATGAATCCAGATAAATTCACACACCAAATTTCAACTCGTTTGATTGAGCCATTCCTTATGTTATGATTTTCCTGAAGTTAAATGTTTATTAGGACAAAAATCATGCTAAAAATATTTGTTGATTACCTTTTTTTTAGCACAAGATTGTAACTAAAATGATAAAAAAGTGATATTGCAAAATATAAATAACAAATCACTGTTTTAATGCAAAGTCTTATTTAGTGAATTGCAACATCTGTAGATTTGTGGCCAATATTAAGAAGCACTGTACATTCAGTAACTTTATGTTTCAGCCAGTAATTCTATCTTACTTAGCTCCTGGAAAAAATAAGGGGAAGTTATGGACCAAACTCATCTGAAATTTTCAATAAGAATTAGGCAAGAAGTAACAAAAAAAGAGACGACAAAAACTACAAACATTCAGGCAGCACCTGAAATGTATAAAAACGTGCTGTAAGCTAATGTAATGTTCAAGTTACTTTCAGTAGGATTTCTTTTGTGTTGCTGACAGAAGGACTAAGTTACAGAATTAATGCCAGCATGTAAATCATTCTCGATCTGTTCACTGAAAAAATATCACTGTATTAACATTCTCCAATGCTTTTGCTTCTCTTTCCAAGCCTAAATCAAACAGTGTACAGTATTACAATTATAATAAGTGTGTGAATCATCTGAATGAGCTCCTGCTCTTCAGTGTAGACTACAGGTAGCTGTGCTAATGCTAATGCTAGGTGAGCAAGACCAAGACAGACAGAGCAGTTCTGTTCAAACAGATTGGAAATGATAACATTAATTGGATTTGCTGAGGAGAGTCTGTCTGATGTGTCACTGTAGAGCAGAGGGAGCATTTTCCATTAATCCTGCAATATATAAGAATAACACCTGTAACAATTAGTGTACACACAGATGAAAAATAGAAAAAATAAGACCAAAGTGTCACTAATGACAAGTAGCCTGAATTGCCTGTATTTTGGTTTACTAAAACAAGCAATAATCATAGGACTAAAATTTGACTACAATAAATGTAATGCAGTTACATATGCAAGTAACTAAATCTTTCAAAATAACAGAAAGTTTTAGAATAAATTGCACTGTAAACCATGAGTGGTTTATTCCTTTGAAGAGACTGCTTCCCTGTCACACTCCATATAGTGTGCGTTACATATTCGAGCCACTCCAGCACAAGAGGAGGATAGCAAGAGACAGAAGCTATGCACTACTGATCACTGATTTGTTCTGAGCTCTTCACAACAAGGACAGTGTGTCTGTTTAATGTAGTTTGGATTAGGCAACTTTCCCTCATAATCTTCTACCTCACTGTGAGCAATAGGCTACACTCAAGTTAATCCTCACTGATCAAAACAGGGAACAGGAGGAGAAGAAGAGCATGGATGCCGGAAAAGAAGGAGGGAGATGAAAGTAGACATCTTGTGTCACAGAAAGAAAGCAGAACGGCTTCACTTTAGTGCCTCTCCTTTATCTGACTCAGATAAGATTCGTAGATTGTAGACAAAAATCCCATGTCAGAAACAATTCTGGGTATCGAAGTCAGTGAGGAATGTAATGTTCTAGTATATCAGAGATGCTGTCTGATGTTCTCATTAGCGCTGGTTCAACTGTGTTTGATTCGGTCAAAATGTGGAAAGCTCTCAGAGTGTGACATGTAGAAACAGCATCGACAGCCAACACTTGTTCCTCAGCACCACAAACTTTCATCAATGCACAGTCCAGTTTGATAAGACTTCAGTGTATGGGCTTTCGAAGTTTTCTCCAGTCCTTCTAGGGAACAGAGAGCTGATGCTGCTGGCTTCACTTCAAACGGCTTCTCCTTCAAATTCAGCGTCTACAACCCTCCTGATCTTTTTAGCTCAAGCGACTGCACACATCAAGTGCTTCAAGCTGCTCTTCCTTCTCCAACTCCGTTTTAGCACAGCCAGGTGACATAGAAAGCTCTGTTTCTATATGTGGTGAGAAAGTGGGATATCAACCTTTCTGTCAAAGATTTTTTCCAGTGTATGGTCCACAGTGTGAGCACAGTGTTTACTGTGAAGACCATTGTGTTTGACAAAGAAATTCAAGAAAGGTTCCTTATTGTGAGTAGTAGTTTTAAACGGTGTTGTCCATGCTGTGCTTCAAAAGAACGAGGCAGGGTGTAGTTGAGAGCTGCATTGCTTTCTATTCTCCCACACAAGAGAACCAGTAAGTGTGCGTTGGATGTGTGCTATTGTGTATTGTGTGCAGATGTTAAGTGTCCAGCATGGGAATGATTTTACAGTTTGTGTGCTCAACAGTCTACAGCACTTGCTCTTTGAGGTATTACACATTATAAAGAAAAAGAAAGCCAAGGAAAGGTGCGTTCAAATGTTGAATAAATAAAAAGAAATTGATTTTAATTTAAAGCATGGTCTCACCTTGTGCCAGTCTCTCCAGCCTCTTGCCATGCTCAGGTGGGACAGCATACCTGTCAGAGAAGAAAAAAACATCTTTAGTTTGAACAAATACTACAAAATTTGGAAGGACATACGTTTGGCGCTGCAACATAAAAAACTATTTGAACCGTGCTTCAACGTAATTGTAGTTCAAGTTTCTATATTTTCCTCTTTCTCCAAAATATCTTGTGGCATAAAATCAAAATTCCTCTCACATGAATACGATCTTTACAGAATGAGCAGATGTTAACATCCCTCAAATGTGAACAAATCCGTTTCTTTAAATGTGCATCACCTACAAGGTATCTGCAAGTTTCACTCAGGTGATCCTTCAGCTTCAAGAGTGCGTGTCCACAGAATCAGTCATTTCAACACTTCCCATTCACTGTTTATGTCAGCAGCCGTGCAATGTATTCTGGTGACGTCATTAAATGTTTCATGAGACAGACTGTCTCGTTGCCTACTCCAAATTTGCATGAGGTTGAGATCTAGGCTACTTTATACCAATCAAGGGCATCATAATGCCACTTGTTGCTTCAGGAAACTCCCAAAAAACTTTTAAAATATGTGTTGTTGATGTAAAACAAAGACTGATTGAGCAGTTGTATATTTATTTATTTATTACCCCAACCGTTTTTGTAATATAAGCTCAAGTTTATGCAAACTGCTGTGTTAGTCTGGTTTGCAATCAGGGAGTTTACAGTCTAGCAGTGAAGTGTTCGTTTAATCAGGTGCAGCCAATGTTTACGCTGTTTGTAGGAGGGAAAAGCCTGTATAGGTTTCCTGGAAAGCATCTGTCAATAGTTCACCGTGACACTGCCTAGCCACACATCCATCAAGCCTCTGATGCTGGGAAGTGGTGCAACTCCTAGTGTCCAAAAAAAACCCTGTGCACAGGTTTCAAAAGGATCTTTTTGGTCATGTATTTTTTTATGAAAATAGATGTGGAAAAAGAAACTGCGGGAGTATACGACTGCAGGCCATCACGACTGAGTGCTCTTGTATTGGATATATAATGAAACAACTTTTGTTCTCATGATCTCTAATAGTACTGAATCAAATTAAATCCAGGTTTGTTCAAACTGAATGCAAAGCCAATTTGTAGGATAACAGAATAGTTTAAAAAGATGGTGCAAACCTGATTGGACACAACTGCAAAATGTGGTGAATACAGCACAATAGGAGAATGTACCCTATAAAATAAAATAAACAAAATAAACTGGAGAGAAGAAACAAAAGACATACAAGTTCCTGTGATGTCTTGATATCAGTCTAAGTCTAAACACAAACATAGCACAGCCAAACTTGTTACCTCCACCAAATGCCTAAACAGCTGGTACAATGGCTGTTTGGGGTGAAAAAAAACATGACTGCAAAATCATTAAAGTAATAGGGATGTACCCGAATATCCGAATATTTGGTTGTGACGGTGGTATCCAAATATTTATTTTGAGATTCGAATATTCGGATTCCACCCACCACCCCCCCACCCCCCGTTTGACGATGTCGCGCGATTGGTATTCCTCTCGTCAATTCGCCCGACGTGTCCCCCCGTCGGACGTTACGAACCTAGCCGAATATTCGGCTCCTTCCGAAATAAATCCATTCTCAAAACAAGTTCTAATCTGAATGGGAAAAGAATGGGAACAAAGGAGGGTGGTGAAAAAGATAAAATAGCCGGTGAAGGGCAGGACTGAGAGAAATTACTGTTTTGGGAGTGCTGGGTTATTTCTCAGCCCTCAGCATTTACCGGTTTAAGAAATGAAATTGCCCATGACGTATTCTTCACCATCTCTCCCTACAACTTCTCTCTCACACATGTACACACCATCCAAACAAACATTTTTCTTTATCAGTATGCCAGGGGCAGTGGCTTTAGGGTTGCTACCATGTTGCTTTGAGCTGTTCTTCTATTACTGCTTTGCTTTTGTTTTGTTCCTTTACTGACATTCCAGAGCTAATTAGCCAACTCCCTGCTGTGTATATGTTTTATTTCTTTCCTATACTTCTGGCTTATTACTGTAGAAATACTGTAACTCTGTGGCCTCAGTTCTATGTCGCGGTGGAACAAAGTATTACAATTACCAAACTATTTGCACTGGTAATACATTAAATAGGCACTGGAGAGTATGAAGCATTACATCAAATGTCAGATGCTACATTTAGAAGCTGCTTTATTTGTTAAAAAGAATAGGAGGGAGTCAGCAGACCTCTAATCTGAGGTCTGCTGAATTTGTGAAGTTATTACATACTCTTTATTACAGCAATTATTTCCTCTTGGTTGTTTAACCCTCCAGAGACCTCCGGCATTGAACTAGGGGGTGGAAAAAAGAAGCCTGCATCTCTCCTTTCTTACCAAAGCCTCAGCAACCAGATGGATGTTTGAAACAAACTAAGAAAGAGAGGAAGAAAATGAGAGAGAAAGAACAAAGCCAGAGATGTGAGAGGCAACAGCACTTAACAAGAGAGAAGAATGAGCAAGAGCGGAAGACAGACAGACAGGAGGAGAGTGGAAAAAAAATAATAAAGAAACAAAGAAAGTAAAAGACAAAGTCCATTTCAGTCAGAGGTGCCAGATACATGGTACCACACTGCCACCTGTAGACAAAAGCTTAGACCTTCCTCCACTGTCTTATTATTACAGATTTACACAAGTATCCAACTAAATCTTGTCATCAAAATTCTTCCTGCTGCTAGGAAACAAGGAAGTGACATCTGACTAGAATTACATATAGTGAAATTCAAGTAGTTATCTCACAGGTGTCGCTGATCTTTGTGTACAAAGTAGTATCTATCTCTTTAACATTTTACAGACTGAAATAACTGCCCGTGTGTGACGATACATTTTATACATATATTCTACATATAAACATATTGGATGATGTGTATGACAAAAAAGGAATCACGCTATACAGGGTTAGCTATAATTTATGCTATGATCGAAAAAAGACAATAAAAAGTAATAACTTCTAACTATTGCTGGTTCCCATTATCCTTTGGAAATAATTGAAATTGCAAATATTTCAACAAGTTTTTCACTTTGAATCTCATATTGTAATACTTCTACTTTGTGTCTACATATTCATCACTCTGCCTCGCTGTACTTTAACCTATCAGTGGCCACCAATTTCACCATACAAACTGTTCTGCATGATTTTCTATTACTAGGTAATATTTACAACCCTTCAGCAGCAACATTTTGCAGTTTTATGACTACGCAGCTCAAAATACTATTTATAATTTCTGGAAAAGAAATCCTGCTGCACTCATTATTGTGACATTACGTCTGAGGCTATGTCAGGACTTAGCAACACCAGGCAGACAAAATTAAGCAGGTCTTCAGTAAACTGTGCTACGGTGTGTGTGTTTAGCTAAGAATGTCAAGGTTATGTCTCTGAAGTGACGGTGAAACTGATATTGATCTTCCCATCTAACGCAAAAAACAAACCATATTTCCTAAAAATGTTTGAGTTTTCCTTCAAAGCTGTATTCGTCCTTGGGAAGCATCGCATTGCAGCTTTCTGAGTAAACGTACACAAATTACAGAGCACCCCACATAAGAGAACACCTCTCAGATGATCCCTTCCATCTCAGCAACAAGCTAAACAAATCAGCCGACCAGCGTGTGTTCTCCCGTTCCCTCCCTCCTAAGGCCTCGGTTACTGTGGCAACAACACGTATGTCACGACGGCAACAGAAAGAGGAAAAACGCACAAATAAAACAACACACAGCAAAGGGAGTCTTGAACTTTTACATCTTTCTTCAGAAGAGCATGATTTATCAGTGGTGGGACAGTATCCCTGCAGGTGGGATTAAGGAGCCACGACATGAGAAGCAGCACAACATGTGTTAGTGAGTTTTACATTACAGATATGTGCATTCTTCTAATACAGGGATTTCTACTTCATAGGCCTATGATTTACTGGGATGATCATATGCAAACATAGGTATTCACAATTTCCTTATCAATACCTCAAGTGCAATTTAATTACTGAGTGTGCATGTCTGCCAGTTGATGTACGATATTTTGTTTTTAATATGTGAGATGCAAGCTATTAGAACATTTAGTCTAATAATGTGATTTATTCATTTAATCTTGCAGTGACCAAATTGACCAGTATTATGGGTGGTAATGACCATAAATAACTTCAAGAGTTCACGTTTCTTTTGAGATCACCATTTCTTCTATTTTTGTGCAAACATTTTCAATATATTTTGAGTGTAAATACACACACATACGCAGTGAAGGGTTAGATTTTGGCCAGAGGAAAGTTCCCAGCAGCAGACCTTGTTGTGGAAAACCTGCTGTGACTGTTGTCAGGACTTTTGGAATACTCTTAAAACATGAAAACACCAGCTATGCGACCTATAAATGCACTTCCAATTAATACAAACACAAAGTCAAAGTGCGGAATACCCCGCCTGGCACCCAAACTGCAGTTACAATCCAACTAATACGCAGATCTTCAGCCCTCCGTTTCCCTCCTTTGGGAACTGTCAAACGTGAATGGTTCAAAACCATTGGACTACAGAGGAGGTTGAGCACTGATGGATTCATAATAAACTCCTCCCTTCTGGGGAAGTGGCAGCTGGGCTACACTTCAAAATATCCCTTTCAATTCTCTTTCGTCAGCCTTCCCCTACCTTCCCATCACAAGCTCGGAGGCTAATCTTTTATCTGACAGCACATCTACTGTTGTGCGCTGGAGTAGAGGGGTGACTGAGAGGGTTTCAACACTGAAAAGAAAAAGAAAGAGAATGATGGAGGGACACAGACAGGGAGAAAGTGACTGGCAGCTAAGGCTGAGATCTTTTTACACTCTCCTGTGTGTGTGTGTGTGTGTGTGTGTGTGTGTGTGTGTGTGTGTGTGTGTGTGTGTGTGTGTGTGTGTGTGTGTGTGTGTGTGTGTGTGTGTGTGTGTGTGTGTGTGTGTGTGTGTGTGTGTGTGTGTGTGTGTGTAGCAGAAGTTATGGGGGGGCAGACTTTGATGGGAGCAGAGTTGCAGGGGGAATGGAGTTAATTTCACAAACGGCTGCACTATGAGAGGAGAGGAAGAGAAAGACAAAGAGAGTGTGTGTGTGTTTTAAGGGAGCATGCTCTGTTTAACAGCCTGTAATTACCCCACCACACACAAGTACAAAAGTGAAAATGATTCAATTTTAGAAAAAAGTCAAGGTGGAAG
Source organism: Amphiprion ocellaris (assembly GCF_022539595.1). Taxonomy (NCBI): domain Eukaryota; kingdom Metazoa; phylum Chordata; class Actinopteri; family Pomacentridae; genus Amphiprion; species Amphiprion ocellaris. Next base: position 23,910,023 of record NC_072767.1, on the reverse strand, counting down.
GGCTCGGTGAGAACTCGGAGTGAAAGGCAGGGAGTGACAAGGGGAGCACAAAACCATGCAAGAGAATTAGACAAAGGCAAGTAAAGAGAGGGGAAAAAAGAAAAGCACACTTTTAAAAAGGGAGTGAATGATGTACATACATCTGTCTAGGAGGTAATTAGTCTTCACAAAGGACAGGATGAGTATAAAGGGAAAGAGGGGAAGCTAAGAAGAAAGAAAGTTGGAAGGTATTATTGCGAAGGCATACTGCAGACTATATAGTCAGATATCATCTTGAAAAGTCATATTGGCAGCGTGACTTTTTTTTGGATTATTCGTATTGTTTCAAACCAAGTCCAGACAAAATTTCTTAATTTGAAAATGTGCAATTTGGACATGAATGCAACCTCTTTGAGCAAGGTCCCGCCCACAGCACTATCTGATTGGTTGGGCATCACGAGTAATAGCGTATCAACACTGAAGGATAAATAGTAAAAAATTCTCCTTCATATTAAAAATATGGCAAAAACGTGAAGACACAAAGGAATCAAAATTATCAATCAAACTTTATATCTGAGTTTGTGTTTGCTAAATTTTGACACAAGGTTTTTTATTTTTTTACTGCAAATGCATGTTGGTTCCAATTTCCACTTTTACTAATGATTGGTATCAGCATTGGCCTTTTAAAACTGAATGAGATTGTACTTGTGGCAGTGGGGGTTTCTGCATATGTGGGAAGAGGTTTATGCTTTCCTAACTTTCTAATTTAAATTCAATTAATTATGAAGCAATACAGCACAGAAGACCCTCTATTGCACATATTTTAACTGCTTTATGTACTTTTTGACTACTAAGTAAGTAAAAATTCAGAAGGTGCCCTTGTGGGTAGTCTTGGAGCGGTGTAGGTCTAGTAGGAAATGACCAAGGTGATGAAGTTACTGTAATCAAACATAAAGAGTCTAAACAGACCCAAACTTCAGATAATCTTGATTTCTAAATTATAGTTCAATTATAGGACTGTGGCAGGGTACATTCCAACACTGTTTAGGTCAATATTGGAAATTCAATATAGAGTCAAACAATTTGTCAAATTAATAGATAAACTAATATGCACATTTGTATCAATAGGAATTACCTACTGTACGTTTTGACAGTGACATTTGAAAAGCTGAATGTGTTTTCTTTTTTCCACTACAACGGCAAAAACATTCTTACAATAAAAGCGTACTTTAAGAGCAACACACACACACACACGCACACACGCACACACACACACACACACACACACACACACACACACACACACACACACAAGGGGCCTATGTTGCATACCAAAACATTAGACACTCACAGTATTTTATCTCAGTTAATGCTACACAAGATGTTACCATCCTCCCACTCACCACAACAGACAATCACAAAAAACAGCAATTGTATGACGTACAGGCTATAAAACTACCCAGCATAAGTAATTTCTTTAAATTGAAGGCACAAAATCCCTCTCAAACTATTTTAAAAAGTAATCTTATGAAAGAAAAACATGAAATCTGCAACAGAAAAGGCCTTCAGAAGCCTTGATTTTTCTGACAATAGTGCTCTATCAGTTTAGCAGTGCAGCACTATAACACTGATGGACATTAACACAATCTAACTGCAGGTGTGTTATGATGTTAGCAGCCGATGGAGGTAAGTAAATGACTCAGTGCCAAGATTTACAGCATTTTTTTTCTACTTAATGCAGTAGTATTCTCCGAGACTTGGTGGAATTTCCATGTAAATATACACTTGTCCACTGCTTTCATGTGTTCACTGATTTGACAAAAGACAGTCACACTACACCTGCTCAGCAATTTAACACAGCATCAGCTAAACACTGGAGGGGAACAGAGCACAGTGCCTTTTACTCGCTGCTCTCAAGTAACACCAGACTGTACATCGCAGCTTTATATTTATCTACGCACAAACACAGACACACACAGGCTTTGGCACGGAGCTGTAATAAAATATACCCACTCTCAGTGAGAGGTGTGAAAACGAGATAAATGATTTTAATGAGATCACATTACAGGGAGGGGGAGTTCTAACGTCGCACATGACTCCAGGAGGTGGATGGTGAGAGGGGAAAGGTAGAAGGGAAGCATGCTGTGAAGAAAAAGAAGACAGGTGGGAGAGCAAACAGAGATGAAACACACAAACACACATAGAAATAATGCTGTATTTCTGAATGCTGGATTGGCTTGTCTCCCCTCCTGCAGTGCCAGGGATGGAAAGCAATATGGAGGGGAAGATGGGGAAAAAAACACAAACAAAAGAAATTCAAGGTGGAGAAAAAGTAAGAAAAATCCTTAGAAACCTGGTACCACCAGGTGTGTGACAGAAAACAGAAGGAAATAAAAATGACGCACCAACTAGAAAGCAAGTAAGCAAAATATAAGCTCACAATAACTACCTCCACTGTACAAGAGGTGCTGAAGATGGTTTGAGAAGCTCCTATGTGTCAAGGTATGATTAAACTAACCATTCTTCACAGAAGTACTTAACATAACACACTATAACTTCCATTCAACTGCAACTGTCACCTGTATCATTTCTGATTTAGCAACAACTAGCGTGTATACCATTTGTTGCGTCTGCTCCATTTGTTGCTGATATACACAGTAATGATCAACATTTTTACCACAAGACATAATGAAGGGTCCAACACAGTGCAAAAAGGTTTGAGAAATAAGCCATCTGTCCATATACACTACCAGTCAAAAGTTTGCACACGCCTTCTCATTCAATGGTTTTTATTTAATTATTTTATACATTGTAGATATACTGAATATATACTGAAGACATCAAAATTATAAAAGAACATATATGGAATTATGTTGTAAATAAAAAAGTATTAATCTTCAGTATTAATCTAAAATGTAGAAAATAATACAAATAAATAAAAAGCATTGAATGAGAAGTCAAAAGTTTGTGTCCAAACTTTTGACTGGTAGTGTAAACCAAAAAATGAAGGCTAGAGATAGCCAGCATTTTACTTACATATGCAAATTAAAATTTGAGTATGCAAATGTGACAAATGAATAAGTTACATAGCTGGAAATCACTTTTTAGTTCTAATAATCTAATTTATAAAACTCTGCTTTGCTTTCAGGCAGCAGTTTCCCACTTGTAGTCCTCATCGAGTGTCACTGCAGACACTTTAAATGACAAAGAGAACGACTAGCTGTCAATATGTAATGTTATATTCATGACTACCGTAACTTGGTGAAGACAAACTGAAACTTTGCTGATGCAAGGGATGTGCCCCTCTGCCAGCCTGTGGATGAGCAGGTTTCACCATAACACTGACTTCTGCACTCAACCACAGGTCATTTAACAGGTGACAAACATGAAAGCAAAGGTCTGTTTCTTCATACCAGTGTCTGTGATTTTCACAATAAATCTCTAGAAAATGTCAGATTGATAAGACCAAGAACTCCATTAGCCTTCAATAAAACCTCTGTTTCTTTGCCAGATTCATAATGGCTGCCCTATGTCACGCAGACAAAGTTAACTGTTAAGCACCACACGGACACTAGATGGTGCTGTTAACCACTGCAGGACTTCAGATGCTACTGAGCAGGCAATGTCTTCTGTCTGCTAGCATTTACACAGTGCAAGACAACGTTTCTAAGACTTGATGTAGGAACATTTGATCCAGTTTAGCGATTGCAAAACAGAGAAAAATGTGTAACAAAGTCGACTGGTGCAGTACTGTCCTTGAAGTCAGATAAATTAATAACAATGGCGACTACACTGGTGTGCTGTGTAGTCATCAAGCTCTTTTGTCTGTATTTGTGATGGACTTGTCTGCATTTTAACCCTTTGATGTGTAGACCACATCAGGAGATACCCATTTTCCATTGGATTTGGGTCACTTTTGACCCAGGTTATGCATCAAAGGGTTAAAAGGTGAGAAACATGCAATGACTTGTCGTAATGGCCTAAATTGAGTGAAATCGCTTTAGTAGGAAGAATTTTTTTTTTTTTTTAAATACTTGAAAATAAAAACACTGACAGAAAGCGATGCTTTTGTAAGTTCTTTTACATAACGAGTTTCTGTAAATCTGTAAGGAAAACAATTATTTTATCAGTCAATCATAATTAGTCGTTTTGATCAAAAATGGTCCTAATGGGCATACAAGTGTCTTTGGATGCCCTGAAACCTCCACTGAGTTACCAATGTAGTATGTCAAGGCAGGCAGGCTGTCACTGATGGCATCTAAATTACACACATTCCAGCCCACACCAGCTGTGCATTTTAAATTAGCATCAAACACAGGTTCTAAAGCAATTAAAAGTCTTAAAATGACAAGCAACAGTTCTGAGGATGTTTAGAAGACTTCAAGATCAAAAAGCAGTGACTGACCAGGATTTGGACTGTCCAAAGTGCAGGTAGTTGATGCTGTAGAGGTCCATGTCCTCAGTGTGCCAGGCAAAGGTGGTCTTCCACATGCCAAAGTACAGGTACGGAGTGTTGACACCTTCAATGACAATGCCGCACTCTTGCTCCACCATATCGAGCAGTGTGTTGAGATGGCCAATGTTCCACTCATGAATGTCCTGGAAGGCAAAATGTGTATTGATGTGATTAGCATACTGAGCAGTGTTCTAGGTTTTATCAATAACCACCAGAGGGTGCTCTAGTCAAACAAATGTGTACTAGCTAGGTGTCTGATTACTGAACTGATCACAATATTTCATTCACTCAGCAAGGTGTTAAAAGTTACACCTACTGGTATAGAAATCCTGTTTTAATCTTCCTAAAAACCCAATATTTATAGTAGCTTAGGCTGTGGCCATGAGGCATAGAAGCATGCAATTTTTTTTTTATTAAAAATTCACAGTGGATAAACTAATCACAGGTTGTATTTTCATTCTAATTATGATTGGAATAATGTAATTTATAGAATATAGAGGAGTTCAGTCTCCTTTGTCCCCAAATCACTAAGTAATAACTTAATCCACATATCTAGATAAGTTTTCATGGCTGGCATCATTCTGAATTAATGAGTACTTACACACACTTTTCAGGAACACACACACACCACTCACCTCATCATAGATGGAGCCACTAACATCAGCGCCATAAATGGGTGACACGAATGTAAGGTTCTTCCAGTACTTTCTCTCTAGATCGTCAAAGTCTTTGTGACGTGGTGTGCAGTACCTGAAAACAGAACAGGACCCATCATATTGTAAGCAGTGAGCAGGGAGATGGCCCTCCAACTAAACTCTCAAGCATCTAGCAGTATGAGCAGTTCAGAAATTAGCTTTTAGCTTGTTGCATTTAACTGGTTAAAAAAACACTTACAAGTATATAGGTTGTGCTTTTGGTCTACAGCCAGTAATCGGACTCACATAGTATAAACACAGCCCAAGTTTTTTTGTTCAAAATTCTCAGTTAAAACTTTAAAACTTAATAAGAGACAAGCTTTTTTTTTTTTTTTTAATTGATAGCAACAGTGACGGAAAAAGGTTAACAATTTCAGTGGTTTCAAATGTAACACATAAACATTATTATTGTTTCTCAGTATTGGTGGTATTTGTCATGTCTATAATGAGACAAAATCTTTAATAAAGGCATGCATTTTCCACCATCTTCATTTAAGCACGTTACAACCACTAGTGGGCAGAAAAGACACTTAACCACAAAAGTACTGCAACAAGGTGTTATAAAGAGTCTACAAAACAATGACCACCACCTGGTCTATTCTATTTTTCAATGGTTTCCAAAATTAAAAGGTAGATTAAGAAATTGATTATTTTTGAACACAAATAGAAAGAAATAGCATTTTGCACATATGTTCACTTTTTGTTAATGTCCTTTACTCCAAAAAAAGAAATATTAAAAAAAACTATGATCTTCAGACAGAGAATTCTTGAAATACACAGGTGACCAACTTACTTCTTGCTGTTGGCCAGCTTGCGGTACTCGCTCACAGTCATAGACTTCTTCTGAATGTTGTACTGAGTGAACAGACCAGACTGACCAGTCACCACCTGCATGATGGGAGCTGGGATCACCATGTCTTCGATAGTGTCGTACGACCTGCGTGGCTTCCAGCCCTCTGGGGGAATCACCTGGAGAAGGACACAGATGATTAATATTAACCTGCAGTAAGCTACTATGCAATGTACTTTAGTTTAGGCATGCAAACCTCTCTAATCAGGCAGAACATTGAAATTTCACTAAATTCCAAGGTATACAATTACCTACCAATACAATTAAACTGCTAATTATTTGGTTGATAATTATTTTGTGGCAGCCTTGAGAGCCAAATAATTCTTGGTTGAAGCTCTTAAAAATATCAAGTCAAGCACTTCTGTCACGTCTAACAGACTCTTGCTAATATATTTGGATAGTCTTAAATAAAAATAATCATTTTGAAAAGAACCCTGAATATTCAAAAGTAAGCAGAAGCTGACAGTAGCTGCTAATGGGATTGAAAATTTTATGAATTTAATGAGATCTAACCATCAAAACTAACTTTTTACATTGGTTGCATTTGGAGACAATTCATAATGTAGATATTTCCATCATAACTCATAATCTCCCACAGTAACCACAATTTACTAGTGGTGGCGGTGTAATGTGCATGCAGACTCATGCAGTTTAGAGGAGGAGGGTGTAACGCAGGTAGTTTTCTGAAGCAAAATTTTACAGATTCCCTGTAACACCTCACATACAGACTTTTGGTAGACACTACAATTTACCAATGCTGTCCAAATGCCTAACAGGCACTGGTAGACACTATCAGAAAGCAAGGCACACAGAGTTCTACTCAACACTTGGCTACTGCAGCACTCTTAACTTAGACAGGAGAAGATATGAAAATATTTTACCGAAGTTGAAACTTTTTAACTTTATCTATCCAGACAGCCCACCCAGAGACCTATGTCAGTTACACCATTGCAACCAATGAAAATGTTTGCTCTTGACAGACATGCAAATACAATGGTCACAGGCTGGAGCTCTAACAGCCACATCATAGGTCAGAAAAAGGCTGTACTAAATATGCGATTGTGAGTGGGAATATGCACAGCAAATGTCTATGTGCTGTCCTCACCTTTGCCAGGCCAGCACGATGAGCCCCTTGACTCTCCATGTAGACTATGTATTTGGCAAAGTCTTTGAACTCCTCCATGGTGGGCCGGAAAGTCATGATCTTGCAGCTGGGGTTCTTGGCGGTGACTGGTGGTGGTGCCAGCAGCGGGCCTGGTGGCAGCCCACAACCAGGAGCAAGTTCGGTGGCCACGCTCGGGTCTGCAGCCTGAGCTGGGGTGAGATCTGGAGCAGCATCATGTTCTGAGGTCACTGCTGTGTCAGGGGTTTCAGCTACTGCTGGCTCCTTAGTGGGAATCTGGTCTTGGGCTGCACTGGGGCTGAGAGCAGGAGGAGAAGCCGGGGCAGGGTGAGGAGCTGACACCGTGTCCATGGGCATGTCGGTAGCCATCGAGTCTTTGAAGGATTGCAGGTAAACCTGAAGAGAACAGCATGTCATGACAGTCAGTTCATATTCTGTCTATTTCACATTTTTTCAAACTAGACAGCTAGAAACTTTAATTGCAAATGCACATTGGCTACAACTATAAGTTGGATAACATGCTCAGAAACGATATCAAGATTTTTTAAACAATCCTTTCTGACAAAAAAAAAATCTAAACAGTAAAAACAAACTAAACTCAAGTAAAATTAACAAGTATAGCAGTTTTAGAAATGTCAATGCAACGAACCAGTGGGAGAGTAACACACACTGATAGAGCTGTTCACAATAAACCACATATGATCACATCTAAGGATCAACTCTGTTGTAATTAGTAGTAGCGGTACTGAAGTCAAATTCTATTTACGTTGAAAAAGTGTAAATGCATTCACTGCACCAAGCTGCACTTTTAAACGAACTTCTGCATATAGTGACAGTTTTTGTCCTTATTTAGCAACAGTTTCTCTCATTATCAGACAAAGAATGGAAGTTCCATAGACTGTACATAAAAGATGGACGTAGCAAACGCTGGTGTGTGGACTTCCACTGAAGCCTACAGTTTGGCATTTGCCATCACTATCTTAAAACTACAAATGAGGGGTAGATCTGACTAGGGTGGTTCATAATGGTCAATAAAATCACTATGAAAATCATGTGGCCCTAATTCCTGGAAAATTTCAAACTGACCTCCGTAACTATCTAACAGCCTTCCATTTTCAATTAAATACTAATCTTCATTTACATTTTCAAGAAAAATCGATAAACATTGATGTTTTTAATGACTTTTGGCTGCTCCTAATTGTCTTAATTTTTCATATTTATTTTTTTTAGAAACTGATCTTACAAGTTCCCATTCTGTTTTGTCTAATTTAATAGTTCATCTTTGCTTTTACTTTGATTTTAATCCTGTCGGATAACATGTACAGCACTTTGGTTAACTTAGGTTGTTTGAAACATGATATATATATTTACACCTACACTACCAGTCAAAAGTTTGGAAACTCCTTCTCATTTAATGTTTATTCTTTATTTTTATGACTATTTACACTGTAGATTCTCACTGAAAGCACCAAAATAATGAATGAACACATATGGATTACGTAGTGAACAAAAAAGTGTGAAAATAAGTCATAACATGTTATATATTTCAGATACTTCAAAATAGCCACCCTTTGCTTTGATTACTGATTTATACACTCATGACATTCTCTTGATATGCTTCACAAGGTCGTCACTTGAAATAGTTTTCACTTCACAGGTGTGCCTTGTCAAGGTTAATTTGTGGAATTTCTTGACTTCTTAATGGGGTTGGGACCATCAGTTGTGTTGTGCAGAAGTCAGGTTGGTACACAGTTGACAGCCCTATTTGACAACTGTTAGAATCCATAATATGGCAAGAACCAGTCAGCTAAGTAAAGACAAACAACAGTCCATCATTACTTTAAGAACTGAAGGTCAGTCAGTCCAGAAAATTGCAAAAACTTTGAATGTATCCCCAAGTAAAGTCACAAAAAACATAAAGCGCTTCGACGAAACTGGCTCACATGAGGACCACCCCAGGAAAGGAAGACCAAGAGTCACCTCTGTTGCTGAGGATAAGTTCATCCAAGCCATCAGCCTCAAAAATGGCAAGTTAACAGCAGCTCAGATTAGAGCCCAGATAAATGCCACACAGACTTCTAGCAGCAGACACATCTCTACATCAACTGTTCAGAGGAGACTGACCAATCAGGACTTCATGGTCAAATAGCTGCTAAGAAACCACTACTAAGGAAAAGCAACAAACAGAAGAGATGTGTTTGGGCCAAGAAACACAAGGAATGGACATTAGAACAGTGGAAATCTGTGCTTTGGATTGATGAGTCCAAATTTGAGATCTTTGGTTCCACCTGCTATGTCTTTGTGTGATGCAGCTTTTATTTCCAGACAGACAGATAAACAGAAGTGTATTTTGATTAGATTTTTAATCTAAATGATAATGATAGCACCAGAAAGTAAGCCAGAAATTAACTATCCCAAGAAAGAAAGGCCAAATATAGCAACATAGGCAAACTGATAGACTGCATTTTACTGCTGTACAACTGCCATGTTTGCTTAAATGCGGGAAATGTTATGGTCATTTTTTTTGTTTGTTTTAGCATTGCATTAGAACTTAACTGTATTTAAACACAAAGTAATAAATTACATTGTGTTTCTTTCACTTCACTCTCAACTACCACTCTCTTGCCAGTGTCATCTCACTGTCTTTAGACTAGTCAGACAAGACTTTGCTTAGCTGTGGTTTACAAGACACTCCCACCCCTTGACCTCATGTTGAAACTGACAACTGGTGCTTTCCTATTGTATGAATAAAAGCTGCACACATACGGAAGCAGCCCTGTGACTTGTGTTTGATCAACCAACAAGTAGAAGAAAATCCACAATGACAGTACTAAGGCCAAGTGAAAGTACTACCTCTGGAGCACAGACTTGTGTGTGATGGAAAACTATGAATTAAGAGTTTAGAGTGGATATACGCAATTACTCAATTAAACAATTAAATGTCGCTACTCTCGTTAATACTTGAAGGTTAATACTAAAGGTGTTCTCTGTCTACCAAAAGTTGTTGTTCCTCTAACTTTAGATGGAAACACTGAGAGCGCTACCATTGAAATACATTCTTTATAGCATTTCAGACATTTGCTATATGGCACTTTTCTAATACCCTTTCCCGCCGCCATGGTACATACCAATAGCGGTAAATATCTGTATTAACCATGTGACCTATGTGTAGTATGAGGAGAAAGTGACAATCAGGGCAGTAGTTGTCTTTTTTTTTTGCTGATCCAAAAGAATTATTTAATCCATGAAGCCATAATATAGGGCTGAGCGATAAATCGATTTTATCGATTAATTCGAATTTGTACTTAATGCCGATTTGTTTTAATGAAAATCGATTTTCTCATCAACGTCAGCCACCAACGCCTTCCCGCTGGGCTCCCGTAGTTCAGAGTGCACGCCCCTCTCCCCCCCGCGCTTGATACACAAACAACATGGTGGCGAGCGGTGCAGATCTAAAGGCGCGTGTCCACTAGATGCTATTTTCCTACACGGCAACGTACCACATCTGAAAATCGCACGGACGGCGGTCAGTCATTAGCGGACCACAACATGGTCACATGACAGCGCCGAGCAACAGCGGGCTGCTACGTGGTCACGTGACCGAGCTTTCAGCTGGACAGTCCGGCAGACAAGTCGGATAAACACAGCGGCTCGGCCGCAAACTTTCCCTTTTATTTCAAAAAACACGTCAGCGAAAAGTATTTCTGAAAGCATTTGAAGCGAGAAATAATCTGTGCAACAGCTGAATCTGTCCTCGTTTTATGTCACCGATGCCTAGTTGAGAAGTTTGAGGACAGTTTCACGATGCGTGGAATCTCCGCACGCCGCATTCAATTTGCATAAAGTAGAAGTCCAGTTTACTTTATGCAAATGAGCTGCAGCCCTCTCCAGGTAAACACACCGGATCACAGCGGGAAACGCACCGCAACTGGACCAGCATGCCACATACGGCGCATTTACAGCTGCGATCCTGTGTGTTTACCTGGAGAGGGCTGCAGCTCATTTGCATAAAGTAGACTGGACTCCAGCGTGCAGAGATTAGGTAGGGGGTAAAAAAAAAATTAAAAAAAATCGGATAAATCGTGAATCGGGATTTTTTGTGAAAAAAATCAGAGATTTTTTTTAGGCCATATCACCCAGCCCTACCATAATACAGAATGAACCACAACTTATCCGTTGCATCCCAATGAAAAGCCAATTCCTTCTTTTGATTGGCCACCTTCCAGAGGCCTATCGAATACGCTTGCCCCCTTAAAGTCCATGTTTTGAAGCATCAGTCAAACATCCCAGATTCAGTTCATTAATCCATGTGACAGTACTGTTAGCTGCCAGATGTTTTTCTTTAAGCAACATGCTATGGGTGGGTAACCTGCATTTCAGAGTTTAGTTCAACCTGAGCGCAACAGGAGGCTGAACTGGAAATGCCGGGGACAGTTTATTCCCTCTACATTTGTGTGTGCTGTGCAGACTGATGCAAACTTTGGAAGAGGAGAGCAGATGCATCTGTATTTATTCAATAGGAACACATTCCTCTGGTATGTGGACGGTCAGACTTCCTCTAGTAACGAAGACAAGAAACACCTGGGGTTCCAGTAGATGTTTCTTAAAGGCTGTGGCTGTGACTTTGCACCGTTGGTTACAGATTGGGCTGTAGCTCAGGGTTAATGTGATTATTCCTGTGCTGTGCCAAGCACAGTGGGCAGGCATAGCACAGGATTTCTGATGAAACTGAGACTTTGTACAGTGTTCAGGCACAGTCAATACAAATCATTGACAGATCAAAGTTACTACAAAGTCTGGTAGACTTCAAGTACAACTTTGTAATAATGATGAATTGTACTGGACTCCTCCATCTCTTCTCTCAACAACCACTTGTTTCAACTACCACTTGTTTCCAAGGCACATATGCAGTCTTTACACTTGCAGTGCCGAAAATACGTGTGGTTGCAAATTTTGGGCTGCAGGCGAACATCAGCAGGTAAGTTTAAGCAGACCCTCATGAACGTGTACAGATGCAGAAAGTATGAATCAACACCAAGGCTGTCAACATAGGTGGAGACTTAGCATAATACTTTTGTGTACATATACCTAGCTTACCCATCACCCTATTCTGAGTATTTTTGTGAATTGTGTTAATGGCAGCTACAACACTGCAATTTCATACCCAGATAGTAAGTCTACTCTCTTGTTCTTGGTTGGAAATGGCAATTTCTTAAATCCGTTGGTACACATCTGAGCCCCAATCCAATCCAGACTATGAATGTTAACACCACGAATATCCAAAGCAACAAATACTATAGCAGAATGTCTCTGTCTAGGAAATATTTCATTCATTACATGCTTATTATAAGACATACATTATTTAGTCTTTCTATCACAAGCAGTAGTTTAAAATTTTACTATGTATGCACTTATTTTTAGGTGTGAATGGGGGGGGAAATGCTGAGTGAAGTGTGTCCTGCAGTCCAAAAATGAAAAAGGTAGCACAAGCAGTGAAATGTCATAAACACCAAATGGCTGCACATTATCTCCCTGCATTGATGATTCCTCAGCTACATTACTTTGTGATATAATCTATGTTCAGACCATTCAAGATCATAGTTTGACTTTATTAGCATGCTGTGCCTGAGAGCCGACGACATATAAAGAAATCCATGTCAGGCTGATTTGAGTTCAGCACACTGGAAGTCTAGTATTCAGAGCTGTCTAAGGAAAGAGTTTTTGGCTCACAGACATTACTTACACATACATTTACCTTGTTCTTTGAAATCTAGTCACATTCAATATGTACATCCAACATTATAACCCTGACATGACAATAAATAAGAGTAAGCATAAATGTTCCCTTTAATGGAATCTGATCCTATCTGACTGTCAACTTCCTTAACTGCATAGTGTCAATATTTTGTTTGTCTGCAGGTGATAAAGAAAATAGCACTTCCGTTTGCCACAGACAGCCCCTACCCCTAGTGTCACACTTTATTCCATTACCTTTGTCACTGATAACTCCCTTAACACACGGTGTCCGCCAGTTCCATTGATTCAATCACTTTTTGTCATTGGGAACTGTTTGCTAGACTGCTATACCTCGTTCTCTTACCTTTTGCCGCTTCACCGTTTGTCATGGATTAGCAACTATATACAAACTGACGACTCTTCTTTTCTGTATTTGCATACTGTCCCCTCCCAACTGTCTGACCAGCTGTAAAAAATGTTTGTCAATGTTCTGGCTGGGCTTACCTTCACAGACTCACGCTTTGTGTTGGTAAGCCCACTATATACCGGAATACTAATAAACATCTCACTATAGCAAATTTCACATGAGAACTTTTGGTAAATTTCTTCAACACAGGTATGAAAGAGTAGTCAAGTTCTGCAGAGCACACAGTTCTGTGCATCAATTCTGAAGTTTCCTAGAGACAAATGCAATGTGTCACAATCACATAAAGCCTTTAATGTTAAACAAACAACTGGCATGAAAACAACAGCCCTACACGAGCAGGTGCAACAACTGATCAGTTTGAATAACTTCTTGCACCACACAAGTGCAACCCAAGCGAATTCTGTGACTGTCCCCAAAGGCACCACATGCAACATGCTTAGGGTTTAATCACACTCAACAAAATAGATGAGAATGCTAAATGGCTTGTCAGGACAGACCGGTTTTACCTCTGCATTTACTCTGCGGTGGCTACACATGGTTTGGATGGTGTCAGATAGTGGGTCTAGCCTCAACAAAATAAACACACACGCACGTACACAAACGAAAAGCACTTCTTAACATGCACTGCTTGCAGCTTGGTACAGTGCCTCCCCACAAGGCAAATACAAGGCAAGGCAAATTGCGATTAGAATTTAGCAAGTCATTTGCATCAAAAGCAAAAAACCGTTCAGAGCAGGAAACATGCAGTGAGCTTAAATGGGCAGTCTGGGTCCATGAGAGTGAATGAAAAGACGATACTCAAGTTTGCGATGATGAAATTAACATGACATAAATAAATAAGTCCTACTCTAACACAATAATGTTTTCTGCTCACTGACAATATAACTTGCTGCCCACAAATTTGTCCAACTAACACTTGAGAGTTACTTTTACTTTCACTGTTAATAATCACTATTCCAACAAGTTTTCAGATTATCTCACTGTTGCCTCTACAACTTAGAGAGGCAAGGGTCGTCATTCTAACTGGGACTGACCTACTCAGAAGATCGAAGGCCACATGACCCCCAGCTGTACAACCACAACAAAAAGGGGCCTACATGGACCCTTTAACTCCATTTGGGCCTTATTTCAATAATGCAGCAAGCGGCTCGTTTAAATTAGAACTGATGTGCTAGTATGTCTACATTATCATGATAGCTAATTCATTTCTTTGACATAATAAAGAAAAGCGACGCTCGTCAGTGTCAGTGCTACTGGCTGCAGCTGCTAAAGGCGACGATAGCCCTGCACAACCAACAGTAACTATTAGCATCTGATCCAAAATGACAGCCAACAAAAAAACGCGGCTGAAGCTCTTCACAGTGACTAAAACGCGGAACACGCATGAATATCTATGCAATCTCTCCAAGCTGAACATAAACAAGACGCAAACGTTACATTTTAGAGCTAGACTTCACCGTGTACTAACGTCAGTGTATCCCTAGCTAACGACGCCTAGCTTGTAGCTAGCTACTTCCATATCTGCATTTAGAAAAAAAAAAACAAAACACCGCGACGACAGAACACACATCATATTTAACGGAAATGCGGCGCTTCCAATTGAATAAAATAAAGCCCGTTTGGGAAACATTACCTCCTGCAGCAAAATATCGTCCGCTCCCTGTTTCTCTCAATCGATTTGGTTTCGTTTAGTAAAAATTCCCTGGATCGATTTTCTTCTAGCATTAGCTAGCCGAGGCTTTCAACGGTGCACGCCCACTCACAAACTACCTCTTGCGATTGGTTGAACAAAGCGGATGATGAAAATACTGGTGAAGCCTGACTGGTTCATTCGGTTATAGACACACAAACCAGCCAATAGAATCAGACACTAACTACCCTCCATGTTCCGATGCTGGAGCTTGAGTGACGTGCACGCCACACACGTACACACTGCCGGCTTTGCTAGAGGCTGCAACGCTCTGTTGGCCATGAGAAAAATATAACAGCCTGCGTGCAGGTAAAATTTTTATTTTCATTTCAACCATTTTCACAATCTCTAAATAAGGACCAGAGTTTGTCAACCCCACTTACATTATGTCCTCCCACTCAGAGTAACGGAGCATAATTAGTTGTACTTTAAGTGGGTGTCTACCTTCAAATTACAATCAAGTATAAAATCAATCGTTCTTACTAACACTTAAGCATTTTATACTTCCCAGCACTAAAAAGGTGCAACCAATTCTTTAATAAGTCCAAGTCTTTACCACAAATATTTAAGGTAATGAGAGAAAAAAACAAAAATATCAGCAACACCAAGCCCTTCTTGAAAACAAAACATCCTCAATTTTCTTCTTTTTTTTATTGAATAACACTGAAAATGTATTGACAAAATTTTGCACCAAACTTGTGCAAGCAATTCTAAAACTAAATATCAAAACTAAAATGGACTACAAATTATACAATTTCAGAAAATATACATTTCTCAGTCTATGCAAATATTTGTCTCTCCATCAAAACATGAACTGCTGGCATATTGATAAAAGCATGCTGCTCTTTGAAATTCAACACTAAACATCATTTATAAAAAGGCAACGGCAAAAGTACTAAATAAACTCAGTTTAGTCAAATTGCTATCATATTTCAGGAGCAGGTCGTTGAATTAAATGCGAGCATTTCTTGTTTTTAAATGAGGTCAGGTATCACAAGCGACCACTGGAGACACAAAAGACTGACTACACACCCCCCACACACACAGATGGCAGTAATAGGTTAAAAGATGAGAAAGTACACGTTTCAACTTTGTCAAAAATACAAATTAAGTTTCTAGACTCAGTTAGGTTTGAGTGTCAGGGACAACATCTAGAGAGCTAGATAGATGGGAGGTCTACATTACACTCTTAAGAAGTCGTTTCTTTGGACTTTATCGAAGCAAATCTTTTCAAAATGAGGGAAATCCAAATCTATTGCTCAGAATACAATGTCTGTAGAAATCTGTCATGTTAGGGTTTCTCCAATTAATAGCAACTTTTAAGCAGACTTTCAGAAACTTCATGCACAGCTATAAAAATTTCCTGTATGAAAATATTTTTAAGGAACCAGTACACAAGTTAGAAAATCTAACAAAGTTTTATGACACAATTCCCCGACAAGACACTGCCTCTCTGTTCAAGCACAGGAAAACCAAAAAAAAAAAAAAAAAAATCAGTTCGTGCTTGTATGTTTTGGGAGCAGCTGTTGGTTCTGAAAGCCTCTCTCTTCACCTGTCATAACAAACAAAACCAATTAAAAATTTCAACTGCATGATCAGCTTTTTAAAAATTAAAACAAAAGCACCAAAATGATGACCAACCACAGCCAACCTAACGGCAACACTCTAATAATAGCCTCCTACAAAAGCATTTCCAGACAAGTTGGGAAAACGGCTGAACATTCTCTTAACAAGTGCTAAACACATAGGGACTTAGTTAAAAGTGACAATTTTACAAAATGGATAACATTAGCATTAGTTAATGAAACATAACGAAATGATGGGAGTAAAAAAAAAAAAAAAATAATCGAGGTTGAAGGTATTAATGGAGTACAGCCAGTTAAAAAAGGAATCTTCAATTTCTCATTAGCACCACAGCATGGCAGATCCAAGGTGACAACGGTAGCACTGAAGTCCACAAATATTGTAGTTTTATAATCATAGAAAATATATTAAGAGAAACTGATTCTTTATTGCCTCTGCTGAAAATGCCCCTTACAGTTTACATCGTATTTCCTCGAGGGCTGAGCAGGCAGAACCAATGATCATCGCCCGTTGCTGTACCCTGGGAAAAACTGATTTAGAATGGCTTGCAGAGATTTGTTGACCGACATGGAGTAGTTTTTGCCCAGGTCGTGTCTGCAGGCCGGGCAGGTGTACACCTCTGCTTTGAAGGACCGCTGGAGGCATTCCTGGAGGAAAAAGAACAGAACAGCTTTCAGTCTGAACTTTCTACATTTTATTGCCGGTCATATTCAAAGGTGTGTCCCTTGTTACCAGAATGGAATATTTCAAGGTGTCTGCTGGTTAAAAGCTTATCTATTTAAATGTAATGTATTGCAACAGTAGTGTATTCATGGATTCCTTTTGCAGTTGATACCTGGTAGTAAATCTATCAAGTCAACTTTGCATTATTTACTAAACTTGGGACAGTAATAGTTTCTTACCCTGCAGACATTGTGTTGGCACTCTGTGGTGATGGGCTGATAGACCACTTCTTGGCAGCAAATGCAGAGGAAAACTTCTTCAACTTTGCTCAAGAATTTCTGTAGAAATAAAATAGTTAAATGAAAATAAATTAGTTTTAAATAAATTACAGTGAAAATTGATGAAAAGAATTCTCAGCTACTGTTTTTAAATGACTGATCGCTTTTTGCAATTTCATGTTAAATTTACGAAGCACTTCAGTTGCCATTTACTTAAAAAAATTTAAAAAAATTAAAAAAAGAAGAAAGAAAAACACTAACAAGTTCCTCTGTTGTTCCTCAGCAAAATACTAATCTGGAGAAAAATAGTTCAGTGTTTTTTCAAAGAGCAGCAGAATCCAGCACTGTTTAAGCAACCACAGTCCACAAACCAGTCTTTTCATTCCTGCTAGCTATTTTTACCAAAACAATATATCCACTCTGACCACGTCAGTCTAACTTTGATCTCTTATACTAAGTTACTGCTGGTACCAGGCAGCTTCAGTGACAATATACTGTTTCATTTCCAAGGTATGACGTGTTAAAAATGTTAAGCTTTTTCACTGCGATTTAACGCTAAATGTTTCGCTGCAGTAATTCTGATATGCCGGTCATCTATTCACTTCTAAAACAATATCATGTATCATTACAAATTAACATTGTTTAAAACTATAAAATGGGTCTTGTTTTCAAAATTTCAACCTCGATTTACCTTCCTGCAGACAAGACACAACCCACAGCTGCCCAAACAGTAGCCAAAGTTTAAAAAAAAAAAAAAAAAAAAAAAAAAACTTTGCCTGATCTGACTAAATGTACAGCCATCCTTACTGGTCCAAGTGACAGTGACTCCATGGCTTCATCCCACAGCTTCTTGTTTGGCTTGTCATTCTTGATGAGGGACTTCTGCTCCTGGGAAAGCTTGTACACCTCTACCTTGATTTTCTTAGTGGACTTGGCTGGTGAGGTCTTGGAGGATTCTGAGAGAAACCAAGAGACATTTAATTCATTTAGTAAGTAGTTCTCCAAAGTAAATTCTTCACTTGCAGCACTGTTGCTATCAACTTTATCAGTTGGTCAGACCAGCAAATACATCAAAATCTCACTGCCTGCAGGCTGCACTCTCATAATGAGATGTGTTTGAGTCAGGCCTGTCCCTCTCCCTCAGCCTCTTCCCATTTCTCAATCAGCTATAGATCATTTCATTACCACTGGCCAGGTGGCAGGTTGTGGTTTATAAGGACAGAATATTTTGCTTAGGCTCATAGAGGGAAAACAGACATCAATTGCACTCACACTCTATGATCCTTTTTTCCAGCAAAGTAATTTTTCTAGCAGAGATACTGTCAACCACAACAACTGCTCTTTGCTGGAGCAGCAAAAAAATAAACAAAAAAAGCATACCGCTGCCCTGAGATTTTCTCTTCCTTTTTGCTTTGCTGGGTGTCGCTTCCTCCTCCACTTCATTTTTGTTCTCCTTCTCTTTCTGATAACCAGCAGGATACTAGAAAAACAAGAGTACATTAAATTAGTTTACACTAAAATTAGTATTAATGAGAGTAAACAGTCGGCAGTTTGGGAGTTAAAAATTATTCAGCCATAACTTACTGCATTTACCGGGTACCATTTACAGTGTTTACATATCAACATACTTACAGACAACAAATTCTAGGCAGAGACCATAAAAACAAGCCCTATTAACAACAAATGACCTGTGAAGGCTGATAAAGATTATTCTTCCACATAATAAGCCACACAATGTACGATGCATTATCGATTACTAGTTGACCACCCTAGAAAACTGACAGTGTGCACAATATAATAGCACCATTTTTACCTGCATGGTGAGACCAAGCTTCTTGATGCGTTCTTTGCCATCTCTGGTCCATGGTGCCGGCTCATCGTCATCACGCTTCAGCAGATACCGCCACACCAAGAAGCCAGACTTTCCTTTGTCTGGCCAGTACTTCACTACCTGCAGGAAGTTCAACATAAGATATGAATTAAAGCTGCAAATAAATGCTCAAAGTTACAAAATTATTAATCACATGGTTTTCAAGCTGGAGGGAGTTGTTGGATTATCAGTAAATTAGTTCTATTCTGTTTATTTTAGCAGATCTTCACAGTTAAACATCACGCAATTAATCAATATGATGAATTAATTGTCAAACCCCCATGTTAAATTATGTAGGTGCTGCCATAGATGAGTTTGCAGTGTGCTCGCTGACATGTACCCTCCCCCAAAACATACACAAAAATCTGTCCAATGTTCCCTCATACCTTATATATCCCATCATATCGGTTTCCTTCCTCAGGGCAGTATTTACTGTGTTTGCGTCCTTTGCAGCTGCGCACAACTCTAACTGATTTGCCTTCCTTCCAGTTCTTGGACTCTGCTCCGTTTTTGTCGTTGACAGGGACGTTGCAGTTGAGAGCCAGTGCCCTGGTGAGCCCCAAAGCAAACAATTTAAATATGCAAAACCAAAGCAAACAGTAAACAGATATGTTGAATGAAGTGAGTTGTGTTGGTATGTCCTTCAGTGTCATACCGGTTCATGTGGGTAAGTGTCTGATCACAAGATTGCTCAGCAGTCCTCTTGTTTCCAGATAGATCTCGCCCTCCAGAACCAGTGTAAGTGAACTCATTACCATCATCCTAAAGTGCAAGACATCACCAATATTACACACACAAACACTAGGTTTTGGCAACAGAATAAGAATGAACAATGAGGCACCTACTGACAACACTAGAACATATATATTAGTTAAGCCTCTTTAATTGAGATTTTTTCGTACACAATTTAACTACATTTAATGGGCCTAAGATTAAATTCCCCTGGAACTGACAGCACACTGTGACTTCAACCTTGTTAAAAGTTATCCCCACCTTTCATATAAGTACTGGTAATAAAGAAACATCATACCACATCATCCTCATAGCCTCCTGCCAGGACCAGAGAGTAGGCACCATCATTGCTCCTGCCATGAATTCCAGCCACATGAGGCCTGTGGACACCAGATTCACTGACCTGCATAAAACAAGGAACATTAATGTTATTACAAGCCACTACAATGCATGATCACAAAACACGTAGCAGAAATTTCGTTTTTGTTGCAGCCCTAACATTGGATGTCTCAGTATTTAGGAGCAACTGCTCCAAATTCATCTTTTAAACAATCTGTAACAAGTACTAAGTGATTCTAGGCACTTAAAAAAGCTGTCTAATGAACACTAAAATTGAAGGCAACATGGTTAAGCATTGTACTGTAATTGAATTAGACTGACCTGCACTCTGAACTTCCACAGGGAGCCGACAGGGACGCCAGGGATTGGGCCATAGTGGTTGGACGGGACAATGGTGCACTGCTTGGTTCGACCAACACAAGCCATTCCCTGCAGGGTGAGGAGTACATTATATTTGAAGACTTCAGCATTCAACAGGCTGTATTATCACAGCAAGCTGTCTACAAGGACACTGAGCATATAGGCTGTAAGATATTTAGTCTACATGCTCAAAGATACTGCACGTACTATTAAATTATCTTGGTCAAAATCACAATCAAAATATATGTAATAATTGAATGTTTCTATCATTTCTTATGAATAGAATTTGCTCACCTTGCCCCAGTCCCTCTGGCTGGAGGAGCTGGCAGAAGCCATCTTAGCTTTCTTCTTGCTCTCCTTCAGCTTCTCTCCAGCTCGCACAACCTCAGTGGTGTCATTACGGCAGCCTGGGCAATACCTGAGACGGTATGGCATGGAAAGATAAAAGTCAAGCTCAGCATACTGATAATAAAAGTAATTTTCTAAACAGTGAGACAAAAGTTGTGAATTTGGCTGCTGGATTGTTGATATCTGACAAACTTCAATGTTTAGATTGCAATACCACAATATTAATTATAGCATACCTAATAATTTCCTAACTTTATATTCAACTAAATGACAGCCTCTCTGGATATACTAAATTCCAAATCCACTGACCAGTCCTCATCTTCAGGGATGGAGGTGAGGGGAGGATTCAGACAGTAGGTGTGATAAGCCATGTCACATTCATCACAAAGCAGCTGTTTGTCAGGGTCCTGCTTGATGCCGCAGATTTTGCAGTTGCACCAGTGACACTTTTTATTGGGATCATCCTTGCAGTGCTTGCACTCGGGTCCATTTGATCCTGAAGAATACATATATTTCATCATATTATACTGTAATTATCACTTCATTTTACAGCATTTTCATTTGAATGGGAAAAGGCTGGTTTCATACATACACATCGACAGTACCGATAAGATCCAAAATTCTAATTATTTACAAGTCAAAGCTACTGGTACACAACTTTACAATTTTAAAACTTTAATTTTAACTCACTTTTTAGTGGACTCTCTGGTCCAGCTGGGGCGTCGCCCGGAGAACCAGGCTCCTCAATTTTGTAAATTTCAGTCAGGAACATGATCCGGCAGTCATTAAGAGAGTCGCCAGCTTCACTGCAAACAAAAGAAAAAAAACTGTCAGGGTATCCTACATAGTAGCAATGTTGTAAATAGTGAATCAAAAGTTAGAACAAAAATAACAACAAACTTAGGAAGGATAATAGAAAACTGCAGATGTATAAATACATCAAAAGGCAGTATATATTTTGTGTCTAGGTGAAAATAAAATTCTCCAAAAAAAAAAAAAATTCATACATAATGAACATGAAAGCCTTTCATAGACCATCTTGCTCTTCGGTACATAACACATCCTGCAATTAGCTTTGATACCACAGCAGGAAATCTGTTTCTAGGCACCTGCTGCGGTGGTATCCAAAAACCCAACCAACTGAAATACTGTGACAATGGAACCTAAAGATAACGTTAACCAGCCACCACAGCTAGTCAAATAGATATTTTATCAGATATGATCGATTTATTTTTGCTACATCTTTGCACTGTTAAACTTTATTTTTTTTAAGACACTATATACTACATTGTCTTACAGTGTGTCAATACTATACTATTTCATCCTCATCTCTCACCCCTGTATATATTGTAAATATTACTACTACTGTTCTATTATTATTTTATTCATATCACTACGTCTATTGCTACATAAGCTGCTGTAACAATGTAAATTTCCCCAAGCGTGGGGAGAAATAAAGGACTTATCTTACCTTATCTTAAATAACCCTGTAAAGTATTCCTCTTTATGCAATAACGTCCTTACCCAAGGATAATCTTGGCATAGATCTCTCGCAGGGTACGCGTCTCCCGCTTCTTCTGTATCTCAGCATCGTACCAGTAGCCACGGTCCTTGGGCTCATCTGGGTTATAGTTAAGCATGACGATCATTCCTGGTTCCAGTTGGTGCCACTGGTACACAGTACGGGCTCGAGGACGAACATCCTTGGCCAGCAGCTGAATCACTCCATTCTCTGGGTAGCTATGGCAGAAAACGTCATACCACATTATTTTGTCGTTCAGAAACAAACCACACACCACCACAGGTGTTTCCCCACACAATGCTGCGTTAAAATGTAGCATACTGCATGAAACCATGTTTGAATGGTGAGGACCAACTGCTAGTGCAGCAGGTGTCAACAACTACACCACTCAGATGAATGTTACCTCCAGCACTAATGCACCTGTGAATGAAAAAACAAGAGCTCCTTTCAAGGAGGTCAAATCCAGAGGTACTACAAGCAGTTGTTTTAACCGTTAAGGCTACTAACTCATGAAACCACACAATTTTTGATGCCTAACTAGTGACTGTGATGTGGTCTAAATTAGTGATGTGCCTGCTAATCTACTAACCTTCTATAGAGCACTATCTTTCTTGACACACTGTAACTAGAAGTGTTTCACTGGAAAAGACAGATATCTTAACTGTCAACTTTGCTCTTCATCCTGTTCAGTCGATTAAGGAACAGGCCATTAGTCAGGCCATCAAATCTAAATGTACAAATGCAATTACTGTCTAACACTGTTGTTCTACTAAATTATTATACTGTTGGCAATTTATTATTATACTATTATATTAACATCTTCAAGGAGACTGACTTTAGGTAAACACTTCTAAAGTTGCATATTCAGTATACGGACATTCCATTACTGCAGCTCTGATAGACTGAGGATCACTTACTGAACCAATAAAAGCATCCTTTTTAGTTTAGAGGGCATCTAAAATGTTGTTTTGCTTGACAAATTTGTAGTGTGTTCAAGAAAACATTTAACATTAGCTCCCCTCATCTCCTTCATGTAACTTATGGCAACTCAATAGAATCAAGCCATTATGATCAGTAGTAGTTTTAGACTTTTAACGTTTTTTCACTGCTGAAACTAATCCTTTTCTCATTTTGCACCTACACCTCTTGACAACTAAATTAAAGCTCTAAAGTGCAGGTGGTTGGCCATTTGTACAAAAAAAAACCAAACATATTTTAAGTCGTTACATCAATTGATGGCAAATCTCTTTTCACAAAACTATCCTGACAACTTTGTAAAACAGGATCGAGTTAAATGAATGTCAAACGATGGTCGCATTGAAAAACATAAAACATGACCAACAGAAAAAGGATACTTACTCTTCATATTTAACATGGTACAGTATCTCCTCCTCTGCTGGCTGGGCCTCAGCAGCCTCTTCTTTGGGTGTCTTGGTAACGTTGATGACCTGGGCCTCAAACCAGGCTCCCATGTTTAAATCTCTTGCATCCACCAGCTCATTGATCTTTAAACAGAGTGGGGGAAGGAAGGTGATCAGAATCTTTTTCAGTGACATGAATAACAAATTACACAAAAGTGTTGTGAAATTAAACCCTGTCCCAATGTCTGTAAGTAGTAGGCTAGTTGAAGAAACTGAGAACAAATTCCAGCCACTGCACCCACACATTGTTCTCCTGGTTGTCTACATTTGTAGATTCATGTTCACTATATGAACAGCCACCACAATCCTGTTGGTGGAGAGCTGAAGACAGCAACCCCACAGATGTGTCACACTACTGGAGTCTACAGACTTCTATTTTTACACATCAATGAAACTGTGGCCATGTATAAAATGCTGCCTTTAAGAAAGGACATCATCATAGAAACTTTAACCTAAAGCTGAAAAGGTGGGAATATAGGGCATTTAAGAAAAAAGCTCAAGCAGTAATATCAATCAGATGCATATGAGTGCAAGTTCCAATGCATCAAATAATACATATGCAGTAACTCAGCTGCCTGAGCAATGCAGCCAAGCACTAAATTACACTCAAAAATGAGTCATGTATGGTGATATTTTATCTGACCACCTTAGAAATCAAAGTGGCTATAGCTGAAGGCTGAACGGATAAACCTGAAGACAAAGAAAAAGCACATCAGAGAAGAGGGGGACTGAATATTGTTTAAAATTGGGGAAAACTGTGCGCATTTTCAGATGGTCTTTGCAGAAGGTGTTCACGGTGCTGCACTCAGTTGCCAAGATTAAAGATAAAACTGTCAGAAATTGTAATGTGAAGAATGAAGAGAGAGCGAGAGAGCAAAGTTCTCACCAAGTACTGCATGGAGCGTGCATGAATGTCTTATTTTCAGTTTCAAACAAATTATAGAAAAGGTGAATAAAAGCCCCTCCCAACAAGATTTCACAAAGGTATGGGATAATGAGTTCTCCGAAGCTATTCGGCACTCCAACAAGTAGTGTGAAAGAAGTATAACAGCCTCAGTATTCATGGCAAAAGATGCTTCCTGTTTAGAAGCACTACGTCCATGTATTTACACCCTTCATCTTAATACAAAGCAGCCTACACCACTGTGAGCACAGCTTTACATGTCATTTAACTAAACACTGGTGTCTACGATCCTCAGGATGCCGTTTTAGAGGCAAGAATACAAACAACAAATTTTAATCAGCTTAAATTTTTTAATGATAAAATGTCTTTAGTGAAGTCTGGCCTTGACAGTAACTTGTATTGGATCAGTGAACCACAGACAAGCATGTATGAGGAATGTCCAAGAACTCCAAAACAACACAGAAATGATTGATTGCCTACATGTTAACACTTTCTTTTTTGCCATTTCCTTTTCTCTCTCTCATTCTCACAGTCAGCCAGACACATAAAACCCAAACTAGTGGTTCATCTACTTCACATGTGTTTTTTGACCATGTTTCATGACAATTCCCAAACTGGGTTGAATGCAGGTCAAATATGACAGCTTCTTTCAAATTTCTCTCTTCTCCATGAAGCCAAAGTAACCATGAACCTCTAAAAACATAACATCTAATTTAATCTCAACCACCATCTTTAAAACATACCTTGTAAAATCCAAATCCAGGATCGATGAGTTCTGGGACGTTTGTCTGGGCAGAGGTGCCAGCAGTCTGACCCTCTACCTCGCCGTGAGTTGAGCTTTTGTCAGACTCACTTTGGGTGGAACCACAGCCAGAATCAGAGTCTGACAGCTCGGCTTCTTTGTCCTTGTTTTTGACGACACTAACAGGGGACATCTTCTGCCTGACAAGCAACTGCACTATGTCGTTTAGGCCCACGTTATAGTCAAATATGGTATGGCCATCCTCCATCTGGCAAATTAAAAATGTAGAACATGGTTATATGGGGAAAAAAAATATCACGATTCTTCATTGTTGTTTCAGAAGTGCCTTATTGTTTCTGCTGTTGTCTTTTCAGCTTTGTATTCAATGCATTCTACACTCCGTTTATGAGCAACAGTGCTACGACTATCTCCTATATCATTTCATGAATGGAAATTTTACATTACCTGAGATCTAGGAGCTCTTAGGCTTTACCTTAGTGACTGAAATACCACAATGAACAACATCAAAGACATGACCAACAATCCCAGTAATTCTGCCTCACCTGCTTGCCACGGTAGAAGAGCCTCTGCCTCTCTGGCTCCACTTTGAAGAGTTCCGCGATTTTAACACGAAGCTCATCCACCTTGGTGAGTTTGGACAGGGAATCCACCCGATGGGTTTCCTTTCCATCCATTGTGCGCACTTGAATCCACATTGCAGCTGCCCTGTGTCCACAGCCAAATCATGACCCCATTACATCACATTTTGAATCATTTTACTGCTTACTATATGTAATGACAATAATCTTTACTAGATCATTTGATTATTCTGACATTTTTAGTGTTCCAAAGTAGTACACAAAGCATTTTCAATAAGCTATAATGTCATACAACAAAAATTCTTTTAAGTTTTCTCTAGTTTTGTTTTGCAAAGTTTATTGGGAAAAGAGGAGTCAGACTTCACAAATGTAAATGAACAATATTCTTCCTCAGTCAGTTGCATGAATTAATCGAGGAAATTCAATGCATGCAGTTATTGTTATCTATGATCCAAAATTTTTGACATGTACCTTTACATGTAATATCTGAATGACTATAAAAAATAAGCATCCCCGCAATGCAGCATGACGCTTTCCAAACCCGCTATTATCATTTTGAAGCTCTGCAGTGTTGGATTTGCAGATCAGCATCTTACTTCAGCTTTTCTTACTTGCACACTGCTAATAGAAATAGCTTTCACAAATTTTCTTGTACTCAACAATAAAGTTTCACAGATTCTGATATGTGTAGCTTACAACTAAAGCCATGTCCACAGTAAGCAGCTCAAATGTAAAATTTACTTTCACCCCTTCTTTTCATCCTTCTATCCGCAATAGGTGGATAAGGTCAAGCATTCTGAAAATTAATTTCAAAGAGTGAAATGTTCCTCAGCAGCAGAAATATGACTGTATGACTGCCTGCTCCGTGTATTGTGCTGCTGTCAGCACTGGGCTGTCACTTCAACAGTATGAGAAAGGGAGGGAACAGGCTGATTTAAATACAGTGCGGGAAAGTGAGCTGCAGGCCACTCCCAGTTCTTTTAAAAGCACATCCGGACGCGAGGGAGCGCTAGCAAACAATGTGCTTTCGCTCTCTGACAATAAAACACACCGAAATACTACCTTAGATATAGTTTCACATCGATTATTATAACACCACAACGCTCTTTTATCCGCATGCATCGTGCTTTGTTCCTGCTTGTTAATAAGCAACGAGCTCCGCGGCTGCTTTGCTTTCACATTTGCGCTCACAGCTGAGGTCTTGTTCGCTCTGCTGGCTCGAAATAAACCAACAGCTCTGAACAAAACAAGACCAATAACATCGAAAACAAAGTACTTCCCCGCATCCAACATGTGTTATTTCACCGACACCGTTCGGTTTTTTTCTAAATGCAGACGAAAACATGATCCAATTCAATACTAGCCAATACGGACAAACAGTAAAATAGGCAATCTGAGGTTATCGTATTTGTTTTTCTCCATGTGAAGCAGTCCAGTGCCAAAGATAACTAAGACTACAAGTGCTGCAGATTATGTAGCTCTACTACAGAAACACAACAATGATAGGGGTCGAGTTCAACACCCACCCATATCAATGCTTACAGCAAACCACGTTACAATTCATTGTTACACAGCTTTCAACTATGTTAGCAATAAGAAGTCAGAGGAGAGCGAAAAGCACGAAAACAGTCCAGTTTACTAAAAATTGTGACTCATTTTGAATTTTACATTCGGTTGCCTCGGTAGCTTGGTGTAGTAAGCGAAAAGAAATGAGGTAGGACTTTGTCAAGTTAGCTAACCTTAGTAAGCTAGCTATTGAGTGAGGTTATCAATGAGTACAATTTCAAAAGTTATCATAACGCGAGAAAAACACTGCTTTACCTGTTTGTTCGTCCAAGTGAAAGCAAGAAACTGACGTTGAAGGAATAACGTGCACGTTTTCCCCAAATAACTTCTTAGCAAGGTTGGCACGACCAACTCTATGCCTTGTTGGAGATTGATCAATGAGTTATTCTTCAAGACTTTGATATCCCGCCTGCTCTAAAAACTCTGCTCTGCCATTGGCTGCTTGCCTCCAACTACATCGATCTCATTTGACGGCAGAGCTGTCAATCTGGGATGTGACTGGAGCTTAGCCTCAGCGCGCGAAAGGACATTCTCGTGGGTGCAACTCGCCTCTGGATATTTATCGCGAGATTACGCAGCGCCCCGTAAACCGGTAACCCGGAGAGACAGATGGTGGTTCTGGTAAACAACCTCACTGGTAGGGCTGTTTGTCATGGCTGAAGTATGACTGCTTCATTGTTGGGCTTCAGAATGAGTTTCCTTCCTTAAGCTAATCACCTAAATATGTTAAACTTGGTTGTGGAGCCCCCCGACGGGCTCTAATAATCCTGTTTAATTAATGATGTGCAATTACCTCCCCCTCAGTTTGGCGGGAGCTGAGAGTAATGAGGCCAACTCAGTTCAAAGTAGAGCCCTGGAAATGAGAAGTAGGTGTAGCAATGTGTGTGAGAAAGGTCTGGGTGTGGGTACATGGCAGAGACTGCGTGTTTGCTTGCAAAACTGATACACTGCAATAAACTGTTTTCTTATTTCTACTACTATTTCTTCACTGACTCTGTGGCCTGATAATCTTGTAGTAAAAGAGTGCTTGTGATCCACTGATTCACGTGGTGATCACATCCTGACCTCAAGTCTTGCTGTCATCTATTAATTCAAAACACATCGTGTATATATATATATATATATATATATATATATATATATATAAAAATAATTATTATTATTTTTTTTTTTTTTAAAGGAGGGAATTCTGGCTGTTTGCTCTTGTGAGTTCAGTTTTAGAAACTACTTTTTACATGACAAAAACAAATTCAGAAACATAGAACTCGCTGTTAATAAAAAAAAGTTTGACGATATTTGAAAGGAAGTGACATGTGAATCCTACTAGATAAACTCACAACAAAATCTGACTTGTACTTTTGATTGTGTGGGATGAACAACAAAAAAATGGAGCTTTGAAAGAAGTATTAATTTCTAGGAATTTAATAACATGTCACATGTTTTTATTTACTAATAAAATACTGTAGCCTGCTACAAAAGTATATGTCACCTGTGAGAGACAGATATGTCTATAATGCTGCTTCTCATATATAGGCTAAAATACATATAGATGATACATGTATAATACATATAAATATATAATAAACCAGGACAGTGTGGTGCCGAAAGAAGGTCCCACAACAAGGATATAAATAAAGTCAATAATGTGCGTAATTACAAAATTAAATATTTACACTAAACAAGAACACACCATTAACAAAATCTGAAAATGACACAATATAACCAGAAAAATCAACAATATGAGTAAAGCAACTGAAACTACACATCTAATGACAAAAACAGAAGTGAAATCACAGAGGTCACCACAGCATTATTACTTTAAATGCAATGAAAGCATAAAAATCTGGTCAGCATGTTTTTTTGAACTTTCTTAGCTATAAGAGGAACTCGCAAAATGTAGAAAACACTCATATTGGAACAGGAAACTCATAAACTCTTGGATATACAGGAACATGGAAAGCATTTTTTGGTGTAAATGGTACTAATCTGTAGTTAAGAATCAATTAAAAATTTGTATGCAGTAGGCTACGTTCTTCAGTTAAGGCAAGACAGAATGTTACAACAGTAGGTGAAATTTACAACATTTGCAGCTGTGTTAATCTTTCTTTTATTGCTCTTTTATAGTACTGTTCTGCTTATCATACTTTAAGCTTCACTCATTCACTCCTGGGGCTGCTCTGCACAGCATTTCTCATTAATTTTCGCAGCCAGTTTAGCAAATGAACCCTTGAAGTCCACTTCTGTAAACCCAAGATGACCATCGACTTCCAGTGATCAAAGCTGCTCCTTTTTATGTTTCAGCAACCTTTTCCAGTCACATTGTTCTGCCCCCAGCAGCTGGTTTCAGTGGGCAGTTATGTTGCTATAGGAACCATACTGGCACAGACTCACATCAGTTTAGCAGCATTGTAACATCCACCATCTTTTTTTGATCTGTGTCCAAACAAATATCAACAGAAGTCTTTTATCCACTCCCCAAATGCCCATGTTAGGGTATTATCTGTTGGCACACCTTTTATTGAAGCTGTTGTAGGAAGTTCTTATCAGCACACTGTTAATCAAGCTATGTTAGCTATCTGGTGCTAACGTGTTGTCAATGCAATAATCTAACTACTGGATCACTGCTAGGATGCCTGATTTGCATTTTCGTTGCATTCATTATGTGTATGTTTATTGCATTAATTCCTGCACTGTGCATGTGAAAGCTTAATATTAATAAAGCCCAGTGGAAGAAGTACTTAGATTTTATTCCACAGGGTAGAAATATTCTGCTACAACTAAAAGTACTGCATTTAAATTCTTACTTAAGTGAAAATACAACAGTTTTTGCATCAAGTACTAAAAGTAGAAGTACCCATTATGATTATAATGATGTATAAATATGTCAGTCACTTTAATGAAGAAGCTGGTAAGTGACTTGTTATATAGTTTATCTGGTAGCTTGTTTATGTATTTACTCATGATTATACTTGGTAGTCTATTATTAAACCAAATCTACTATTAAAGTTATTAATAAACCACATCTGTGATTATTCAACTTAATCCACAAAGTAACAAGCAACTAAAGTTATTAAATGCATGCAGTGGAGAAATAAGCATAATATTTACCTCTGAGTTGTAGTGGAGTAGAAATAAAAAGATGGAAAAAAGGAAATACTTAAGCTCAAGTAACTCAAAGTTATGCTTAAGTACAGGACTTGAGTAAATATGCTTAGTTCCACGGACACTAACTAGTTTTACATCTTTTTTTCGACCTTTGGTTTATAATCTTTTTTTTTTTGTGATTTGTAGTCACTACCCTTTTCAAAGTTTCACAGTCGCAAAAATTGTGTAAATAATGTTCTAACTATGTAAATTTAAAAAACAGGAACTACAGTCATACCTGTCTATTTAGAGGTCCAGTTAGTAAGTTAGTCCTGGGACTAACTGTGAAACTCTGAGCGGAGGATATGAGGAAATAATTCTCTCTGACAGAAGCACTTCCCCTCTCATTGGAGCTGCTCAACATGTGGCAGAACTCCCAGGGATGAATGAGTGTAACTATATGCATGTGTAGTAGAGTGTTACCAAAAGAAGAGTGCATGCTGAGAAAATCCTTCCCATCATGGAAAGGGTTATACACTAAGAGGAAAAACCACTGAATGAGGCCTATCAGCTGTACGGTGTCTCCGGTGTGGTGGATCCTGGACAGAGCTGCCTGGCAGGCACTGAACAGCACTCAGAGCTCAGGGAGGATGAGAGGAAGTGGACACGACAGGCCAAATCATCCAGGAAATCTTTTTGTAGCTTTGTTATTGCTTGAGAAAGCGCAACAGGCAGCGAGTGCACACTGAGAAGGATGGAGTCCAGCTTCTCTTCAAGAGCTGCGATCCTGTGGTCCAGCTCCCCGCTTCGATGCTGCAGCTCTGACACCAGATCGTACATCATGTTCTGAGTCTGAGAAGCAACACGGAGACAGATCATACATCTGAGCTGCTGTGATCGCTCTCAAGGATCATCAGCCTAAGCGGTGTCAAGATTCCCACTCACTAAATTATTGCAAAAGCTAACAAGATTAGGAAAAGGGCAGACACGTTTGAGATTTGTCTAATGGTGACAGTATTTATGTGATATGCAACAAAACGGTCAGGGCTAAGGCTGATTTTACAAGGAAGCTTTAATTGCACTTTTAGTAAAACTGCAGACCCTTACCGAGTCTATACCAAAAATAAATGAAATGTGAAACGTGTCCAACATTTCACAATGGATATCTCATACTTCAATGGGGTCCACTATTAAGCACAAATGGGACCTCACACAGCTTGTAGTAAAAGTACTGTGAGTATTGCCCCAATGTAAAGAAACCATTAACCCCTTGACGCCAATTGTCGCGAATTCGCAACATACCAATTTCATTCAGACTGCAGGCAAGATAGCATATTCATTCCCCCAATGCCGGTTTGTGCATATTCAGTATGTATCTCAGAACCTTTTGCAAGCACTGGTCTCTCGTAGGACCAGTTGGAGTGGGACCTAATTATTATATGTCTGCTCTATGTGTAATAGACAAAATAACAATCTCCACTTATTTTAGCATCAGCTGGAAAGCAAAAACACACAAAAAATGTTTTTTAATTAAATTGTGAATAAATTCAGGTGTCAAAGGGTTAAAATATACTGTTTTCCAGGAAGTAATGGGAATCAAAAAATACATTTAAAAAATAAGCTATCTCCTGTCACCTAAAATTAACAATTAAAGTGTGTATAATTAGGTTAAAAAATTCTCCTTTGACAGTTTTCAAAACTGAGAAAAATAGTGCATATACAAACCTTTGCGAGATCAGCAATTGTATTGGCC
The DNA here is from genome assembly GCF_022539595.1 of Amphiprion ocellaris. Taxonomy (NCBI): domain Eukaryota; kingdom Metazoa; phylum Chordata; class Actinopteri; family Pomacentridae; genus Amphiprion; species Amphiprion ocellaris. The sequence continues at coordinate 23,877,302 of NC_072767.1, read as the reverse complement.
TGGTCAGTTAATTTCCTTTGCTCTAGTTTGACTCGTCGCAGTCTAAAACATAAAACAGATCCACTGTCACTTTTTTGTTCCAAATAAAAAAAAAAACACAAGGCACAGTTTGTCTTGGTTGCAACTTAAATTATATAATCCTAAGAATAAAGATTCTGTCACAGTTTTTACTGTGACAACATTTATTGAAAGAGAAAAGTGCAGGAGTTGAGTCTGTGTTCCTTGATGATGATTTATTGACACTTACTCATGGATGGCTTGCAGGAATTTACGCTGATGGTGGCGTACTCTTGCACGGTCAATCTTCTTAACCAGCTTGGTGTTTTTGTAGATGAGCCACGTCTCCCTCAAAACATTTGCTGCTGTGTTTTTTATCTGAGGAAGAAATATCATACCAATAAAAAGTAGTGGAAGAATGCAATACATTGTTTTCAACATACACTTGATGTCATTTTGTCACATATTGCTGAATATTTTATATATATATATATATATATATATATATATATATATATATATATATATATATATATATATATATATATATATATATATATATGTATATATATATACATATATGTATATATATATATATATATATGTATATATATATATATATATGTATATATATATATATATATATATATAAAACAGATTGTCAAAAAAGACAAAATTGTAATACTGTTTAGAGCAAATGTTTACTGTTAATATAAAAAGCCTCTCTGTGTCTAAACAAACCTTTTTGTAGATTTGAGTATCCATCATAAAGTTGTGGACGTGTTTCTCAGCTCTGGTGAGCTCAGACTTCCTTGCAACAACGGCAACCACTAAAGCTGTACAGCCTGCTCCCTGAGGAGAACAGGAGCAGCGGTTAGCATCACTGTAGTGATGTACTTATTGTAGCAAAAAGTATTCCAGTCATCCAAGCTTCATACTTATGTTGAAGTGACATTGTTGTCCATAGCAATTCATTACCAGTGATACAGAAGATAAAAAGTCGACCACATTAGATTACCAATTGCAGGAGAAAATAAAAACAAACTGCAGGCAAAAAATTTAATTTCTAATCTGCAGCTAGCTGAAATAAATATTCCTGATTACTACATATTCAGTAGTTAAAATATACTGCCAGGTTCAGTTATGGCATTGCAGCAAAAAAGAAAAGTTCTGTTATGTGTATGTTATTTTTCTCTGTATAATAATTTTATAGCCCTTCACTGCATGTCTTAATATATTGTACCAGTATGAATCTCACCATAATTCCTGTTAACAGGCAAACCCCTTTCCCACAGTAGGTGTGAGGGACCATGTCTCCATAGCCGATGGACAGGAAGGTGATGGAGATCAACCACATTGCTCCAAGGAAGGTACTAGTTACTTCTTGTGCATCGTGATACCTGTTGAAGCATGACACCTGACTGTAACAGCAGCTGGTGTTAAAGCTGAAGAGAGGCACACTTTCCTGTGTGAAAAGTGTTTGATGATACTGACAGTATGCAGATAAGAAGTCTTAAGATGATACCTCTCACATATGCGCACAGTCCATGCTGCGATGATCCAACAAGACACACTGAAGACAAGCAGGACTGTGCCGGGGCAGATGGTCATGAGAGTCTTCATGACAAAACGAGTGTCAAAGTTGATCTTGTTGAGCGCTCCGATGCTGCGAGAGGAAGCATCTGTGAAGAGTTTGCTGTGGAGCAGCATGACCCTTCCGATCAGATAGAGGCGCAGGAACATCGGCACAGAGAGGATGATGTCCACATCAGCGTCCGCCACTGACGCTGTGTAGCTGAAGGCCAGTCGAGCAGTCCAAGTGAACACATACTGACCTGGGATTGGATGGATGGCACAGATGAGGAGCTCCAAGCCGACAAAGAGAATTCGCTCAAAGGTCATGGCTATCCTCCAGTCCTCTGCCCCGTTGTCCACCAAGAAGAGCTGGGGAGGAAGACAAGAGAGCTAAAGATTCAAAGTAATTAATGAATTCTTGGTTTAATCAGGCTGATTTACATTTGGATTGGATGGGCAATTATTGAAGTTTCTTCCCCGATACTCATCAGCGTTATCAGTCCACTATCAATTTATTGTTAAAACAAATTAAGTCTTGTGGAAATGATTCCATATGCAGATTAAGCCATTTTTCATCATAGACATGGCATTTGCAGCAAAAGCAGTTTGGTTTCATTATCTTCATGGCTATAGGAATGCTGACCCAGTAGACTTTGGCTATCTACTTGATTTGAGGGCTGACTGGAAGTCATTAACCGCTACAGAAGTCTTTGTCATGGTGCCCATTGCTAGCTAAATCTACACAATGCTCTCTGCTTGTCAACATGGAATTACCAGTAACCTGACTGACGACAGTATTAAACATATATGACCTGCAGTCCTCCATGTTGTTAAACAGTAGGAGGCTCTACCTGGTTGCACAACTAGGTACTACAACTAATCTACAATATATTTTCTGACATGTATGGTCTTTCTCTTCTGCATTATCAGTTAATTTTTAATTGCTTCAAATATTGACAATCAATAATTGATTCACAGTTAATCATTAACATCTCTAATTTGCATGATTTTCCTTTCCATTATCATCTCAGTACTAAGTAATAAAGTGAGAGGTTTAGGACTGAGCTCCAGGATAAGCAAAAATTCACTTCGTGAACCATCACTCACTCAGGTGAGTTGCTGAGGCTGGATTACTAGCTGGCTACCAAGTCAGTAACTGGTTGGGGTCCCTTAGGGGCCCCAAAAGTTACAGGTTCATCTATTTCCACTGGTCATTTCCCTTTGATCAGTTACAAACATCTTGAGTTATTTGTGCCACTAAAGCAAAACATCAACTCTGGTGTAATATCAGCTATTTCTTGGGCACTGTGAGTCAAGAGTCAGCTTTTTTATTCTAGTTTATGTTGTCCTCATGTGGTACCAAAATTAAGAATGAACTTCATGGGTTATTCATTCATACTCATACCTGGACTTCCCTTGCGTGGTACATCACAATGAGTCCAAGTAGAATGACGGTAGAAAGGCTAATCAGGCCTTTAAGTACATATGAGTAAATAGATTGCTGTTCGTGAGGGAAAGAAAAACATCGACATGTTAGTAGATTGAGAGAGAATAGAAAGTCTTAAAGATACACTTAGTGAGACACAGAAATAAACTATGGAATAGGAGGTAATTTCTTCAAGAAAAGTCATTTAAAGGGCCCTAATAATCATTTTAGCTGGTGACACAGTTGCTATGTTGGCATTTATTTAATTTCAAACACATAATACTGAATCACTCTGAAAAAGTGGTACATTTTAATAATGTCGTGAACACACATTTTTCTTGATTTCACTTTCAGCACATGCATGATCACTATGGTGGCAGGTAATTTGCTGTACAAACTCTTAGAACATGCTATGAAAACTATTTTGAGTGTTTCTGCAGTGATGCAGCCTTGTTTTTGTCAGTCTGCTCTCCATTATAAACAAAGTACCTTGCTGTAAAATTCCCTTGACAGTTCAATCTCGATGACCATGACAACAATACCAAACATCCCGCAGACCAGCGCATAGTCGCTCAACTGTTTGCGCTTCCCAAACAGAGCTCTTCTCTGACCCAGCCGGTAGCTAAAGTCCTTCTTCTGTGGTACGGCACCTTCCTCTCTGGTCATGTTTTCACTGTTGGTCTTACTGGAGTCTTCTCTGATGACTTTGGAGAAGGCGTCCTCGAGGATGGTGCTGTGAAGGAGCTGAAGAGGCTGCTGGCTTGAATGAAGGTCTGCAATACTAGATCTTAAGGTGCCGTGGCTGCTCAGTGGTCGCACCACATCTCCGTTTAGAATGTCGACTGTTTCTAGTGTGTCATAGAGTAGAGGACTGTGTTTAGGCAAGGAGAGTCTCGATCCACTGAGGTTCTGAGGGTTTGTCTGCAAAAGGAAGTAAGACTGTCAACCACAGACAGTACCCTGTCAACACAGGGCATGTAATGTATCAGACAACATCCTGTATGCTGAGAGAACGATGAATTCAAGAATAAGAAAATATAACTTTTAGCCACAACATTAAAACCACCTGCCTAATATTGTGTAGGTCTGCTTCATGCTCTGAACCATCAGGTCATGGACACATTAGCTCAAAGGATGTCTGACTGAAAAATTGGTAACAGATCTTTTGCGTTCTATGAGTTGTGTGGTGGAGACCACGCAGATTGATTTTGTTTATACGGAGCCCCACCCAGAATTTTTTGATTTGTTCTACCTCACAACACTTTTGCAATATCCTTTACATTCCTACTGATCCATATGAACATTTAATGTGTTGGTCCAGTCCAATTATAATACTCTGCCTGTTAAAGCAAACACTCTGCAGATACTACAGGAAGGAGAGATGATGTGACACTTGAATTTACTGCTCATTATTCATTAAAAAAAGGAAGATCTTGGCCAGCATCCAGCTACTTGCGATGAGAAAAGCTGCAGCTGCTACCTTGTGCAACTATTTCAAGGTAACACAAAAGATATTGCAAGGAAGTTCTCAAAAAAAACTTCTTGTTTTTGTGGAGCTCCACATGTTCAAATGCCTCCCACTAATGCCTGATTGGATTAGGATCTTACAAGTTCGGAAGTTGGGTCAATGCTTTGAGCTCGCCGTGAGCTGTTTTTGTTTTATTGTGTTGTTGGTTTGGTTGTCCTGCATAAGGGACACTGCTGCTACCAGGGAGTGCGCTTGCCCTTGAGGGTTTTGCTTGATCTGCAACAATGTTTAGGTGGCTGGTACATATCAGTCACATCCACATGAATGCCAGGACGCAAGGTTTCACAGCAGAACATTGCATGTAATGAGCTGATCACTTCACCTTTCAGTGGTTTGAATTTTGTTGATAACTAATGCAACTTTACTCTTTTTAACTGGGATACAGAACATGTCAGAATTAGTTATAATGCTCGTTTTAAGTTTTACACTTGACAAGCTACCAAATTGCACAAGGAAAAATGTTAAAAGAGCAGATCCAGACTGCCATGATGTGACAAAACTCTGAAGTCAGATTCTTTTGTTTGTTTTTATCTTGTTCAAAACTTCAAAACAACTGAACAACTCTTTCCCAAACTTTGAGCATGTTGCCAGATGAAGTTGTGCTTGATGAAACCCAACACAAAATCACTCTATCACTCTTTTTCTCATTTTAATGTGAGTCCCTATTAAAGATGTTTAGCTGTTCAGGAAGCAGTGATATATATATGAAAAATCATGTACCTGATTTTGTCGCTGTCTTGTTTTCTCTTCCATTAAACCCTGGTTTTCCAGTGAACTATACTGGCTGGTGGAGAAAGACTTTACACTTTTATTACTAACTAGTATAGATGACCTCTTCGCCCATGGAGAGCTGGAGGGAAGATGACGGCACTTGAGGTCGATGGATGGATCTCCGGATGAGTTGCAGGTTTGATCCCTAGTTCCCAAGCAGTGAGATTCCTGCTTTTGACGTTGTTGAACTAAGAGTGGTTCTTTACCAAAAAGTTCTCTCCAGTTGACATCTGAAGGCTGTTTTTGAAGTTTCTGATTTGTCTTGGCACACTCTGTGGAGTTTAGAGGAATGTTAAACAAATTTGGACAAGCTGCTTGGCTGCTGTCTTTGAGTTTCAAATGATTGCAAGGTTGTTCTTTTTGACCTTCTTGTTCAGCGCACTGAGACATGAAATTATCCTTTGCATGGTCTGACGCTGGTTTCAAAAGATCTCGATGGTTTGCTTGCTGTGGTATAACCTGGTGAGTGGTTGAAATTTGGCTGCTGTGAGAGAAAGACTGGGAGTGTGGTGCAGATGAAAGGCTTCTCTTATTTGTAACTCTGGAGACACCGTCTTGGATAGTGAAGTGTTTTGATTGTGGTTGAAAACCGGAGGTCTCTGAATGCTGGTGAGCATCAGGACAGGGACAACCACATCTGTCATTGTGGTTTGGATGACCCACACTGGTCCCTGCTCTTTCTGCTGAGGGTGAATCATCTCCTACACTGCTAACCTGGCCACAAAGCAGCAGCCAGTCCTGATCGCTCAGCTGTGATAAGGTTAGGCTTCGGGTTTTCAGTGGCGACATCTGGGCTGAAAATCGCGGGGAACTGATTCCGTTCAATCTTTCGTGAGGTGAAGACGAAACACAGCAAAGACTCTTCTCCTGTGGGGACGAAGGTGTTTCAACTGAGGTGCCGGAGTACGGGTCATGCTTCCCCTCAGGTTTTTTTATCAGAGAGGATGGACCTCCTGAGGTACAATGTTCACGGTCCCCGTCTTGGAAGACTTCACCTGTTGAGTCTAGACGTCGTGTTGCGTTGGTGGGTTTAACCAGAATCAACCTCATGGCATCACTGCAGAGCTGCATTGAGATCATACACAGATAATTTTTTACATGTCACTAAAAAGTCCAACAAAGATCCTGAAATATAACTATTTGCAGGATAATACAGTTTAATGATGTGCACACTGCAGCCTTCAACTTCTCCACCAACACCGCCCAAAAATACACATAAGACAACCTTGGCTGCAGAGGGAGCTATAAGTCGCCCAATATAAGTATGCAAATCTCAGTCTGCTCAGATTTTTTGAACTTTAACAGTAGTGGAATGCGTATTGGAATTGTTTATTTAATAAAGGTAGCTGTACCAAAGTACAGACACACATTGCTTTAAGTAAAAGTCATGCAATCTATATTCTAAAAGAACCATTATATGGGCATTAACATATACTTCATTACTTATTAGTTTAAAATACTGCATATTATGGGACTAAAAATATCAGTGCATTAATGTGTGCATCATTTTAGTGTTGCAGCTGGGGAGCTGAGGAGGACTTCTCTGAATAAATCTATATACTACTATTGGTATATATATATTCGGCCTGCATTTATTTGACTTTATCTGCAACAATATACTATAATTTATCTATTTGGACTTTTGTTAACCTCAAGCTGTAACTATTAACTGAAAGTATGAAATAATTTTTAAAAAATTGCCACTGAATTGCAGCAGGAACATGGAAATACTAATATAATAAGTGAAATCTGTACCAAAGCACAGTACTTAAATAGATGCACTTTCTACCACTGAACTCATAAGAACTTTCAAAACGATTAAACAAAAATATCTACTGGGAACTCAACAAACGCAGAAAGAGATGTTATTTTGTTTCACAAATAAAGCCTTTAAAAACTCTTGTGTCGGATTTTTAGGTCTGAATTTTGTCTGTCTTTACTCTCAGCAATACTATTCATTCAGAGTGAAATACTGTGGAGGAATAAGGCTTATTAAAAGCAAACCTTTACATGAAATCTAATAGAGTTTTGAACTGACTGATTTGTTTTTTGGAATAATAATATCATTATTTTACAGTATTATAATATACAATATTATTATTTTAAAAACAACATTTTGGAGTAATTATTCAAGGCAGATTGTCACCAGCATGAAAGCAATCATTTGCTTAATCTCAGCTTGTATTTGAAGGTAGTTGTGAATATGAAACATTCTGTCAAAAGCAGATGTGACTCCCCTCTTATGTTTGTTTACTGTGCATGGAAACCAGAGAGGCAGAGAGGAAAGTACTGGGCAGTTTCACATATTAATCAGTTATCTAGAAGAAAATAATGACATATTTTTATAATGGATACCCTTTTGAATGGTTTGCTATTTCACGCCATTTTACTGTATCTAATTTTGGGAGAGTAAAAGATGGAAAATAATTTAGTAACAGATGGTGGCTTTAAAAGCAGGATTTTAAAAATCATGCTATTGTATATACTTGCACCTGATAATTGATGTTTTTAACTATTGTATCACTCACATTAACATTCAGTCTGAACCTTTATTCACCCAATTTTACAGATTTTTCTGTTTATTTGTACATTCTTTATGCTTTTATATCTCATCTTTTTTTTTAGCTTAATTTAGTTTCACTCATATATTGCTTGAATTTTGATGATTTATTTTCATTTAGCTGATTTTTTGTTTGTTTAATCTGCATGTAAAGCACTTTGAATATCCTGAGTATGACAAGACGCTACATAAATCAATGTGTTTGCTTCATTACAAAAGTTTTTTTTTAAATTTATTAATGTAACTAAAATGACAAATACAAACAAACAATAGACAGGTGAACAACCAGTATCTAGGTGGGTTCAATCTTAAGCAAACTCCTGTATAAAAAATGACTCAAAGAGAAGAATATGAAAACTGTAATACTTTTTCCTTATATACTTTATGATTTACTAATCATTTGTAAAAGCACAGTCTTCTTATTAACAATGGTGGTCGTCTCACTTTGGACTTTAGCCTCTTCAATTGCAGCTCATCTAAATGTTATTTTAATGTTCCTTAGTAAAAAACAAGACTTTATGACTTAAATCCTAACTACCACAGGTGATCCTTACCTTCTGCTTCCACGTGTTATTTTGTCCAAACTTGAAGAAGCAGGTTACAAACCGACTGTGCTCCCGATGATTTGCAGGATAGAAGTATTAAGAAGAGCAGTCTGAGTGGGTGTTGGACAGCAGCTTGCCTCCTCCCAGCACGAACGCTCGATAAAGGAGCTTTAGAGACGCTTCCTTTGAAAGTAATGATTAGAATTCAACATGAAGAAAGAAAAGGGCAGCAGCGGCCGGCCTGGTAAAGGGTTGCCATGCAAATAGGCAGGGAGTGGGAGGGTGTAGCAACAGGTTAGGATGCAGAGAAGATAAAAATCTGTAACATCAGACCGGCGTGTCAGTGCGGAACATCATACATGGAACCTCAAAGAAATCCCTATAAATTGGGAGTGGACTAGCAGGTTGCTAGGGAAAAGAAAAGGAATTGGTAGCTTTCAATGCAAAGTGGAAAATAAAAGGTCAGCTGAACTAGTCATTGAAGCTCCGCGGTTCAAAGGCCTTCGCTGTCTCTTATCTCCTCCGCCACAAGAGCCTGCAGGACAAAAGTGTCCATTTTTAAACGCGGTTCTGAATGAATCAAGCCAGCAAGTGCAAGGCCTCATCAGCTGTGTCCTAGAAGATCTAACAAATGCAACTATATGAGCAATTTTGCAGTATGAAGAGACACATTCTACAGCAGTTGATGAAAGAAAGTTATGAGAGAACATCACTTCAGACTCACTTCACCACCATCAGGAGTGGCATTGTTTTTCTCAACCAAATACTTTTACAGTGTTTTTGTTGGTGTTTACAAACATGAAATAAGTCAGATGCCTTTCAATGCGAAGCACATCCCATTTCAAAATATATAGAATATTTCCACAAACATGAGTTTTCTTGATTGTTTGTCATTTTGCATTCCCCAAGAATTGAAGGCTTGTGAATAACATTTGCTTTAAACTTTCTCTTTCACTTTCAGATCTACGGATGAGCCATGTGGTTGAACCCTATGTCCCATATAACACTGCTGAAATTCTACTTTAACTGTGATCTTACTTATATTTAGGCAAATGCCGCCCTGTTTTATCTGTGCTCACTGTCGTATCAGGCAAACCTACAAAGCCTGCAGCTTGCTGCCTCAGCAGCTCAGTATATGAATGTTGCTGTGCTGGAGAAAACCTTTGTGAGCAGCAATGGTGACTGGCCATATAAATGACTACCAAACTCATCTGAAAGCAACAACTACTACTACCGCTGGTGTATTTAACCAAAACCCTACAAAACGTATTCCGGAAATGTTGCACAAAAAATATATAAACTTTAGCCCTGAGAAGTTACTTTGTTGTTACGTTGTTGCTCTTAACTGGATTTAAGCATTGTTGTTCCTATTAGAGACATTTTTTCAGGATTAAAAGCATCATTGCACTGGCGTACTCTGTTGAATGAGCCCACAAATTTAACAGTTTAACACAGTAGCAACACAGCTCTGAATATCTGGATGATAACCAGTCAGAATGCCACCATGGAATTCTCTTGTGTGAAAAAGAATAAGACTTCCTTGTCATGACTGGCTGAAAGCCAGAGTCTGGCAGAATAGATAAGGGAGGCCAAACTCAGGTCCAGTCTGAGGGCTAGAGATGTTTTCTAAAAAACATCTTGACAATGTTGTTGTCGTGGTCAGGACTTTATGCCTATATACATAGTTTTTCTATACCATTAAAATACAGGCAATCAAGGGGGTTTTGTTTTCTTTGTTAAAGCAGCAACACCAGGTGATTATATGTAATGCCCCAGCAGCGGCACTGTCTGGTATGGAATCAAATGGCACTCAGGCTTGCTTGAATAGAAAGCAACAGGTTCTGCTACTGGCAATCCTAAATCAAAAATAGCTATGAACATCCTAAAATACTGAACAGGAGACATCAGCGAAGTAGTATAACAGGTGAATAGCCATACTTACAACCCTACTTAATGGGTTCATCATTTGCCATTAGAATTGCAGGTAATGAGGCAACAGCCCCGCCACACTGAGGAGTTACAGCACAACAAAGTCATATTGTACATTCAGGAGTAAGCCGGTACTATTACAGGTAATCTCTAACTGCTTCACCATCTTGGCATTTTTTTGAATAAATACAAAGTTATTCTTTAACTGTTACTACGCATCTGAAATACACAGTGAAGATATCGTGTTAGAAATCTCACTTCCTATTTGTGTGTATTCAGGGAAACACTCTTAATCCACTGACAGCGGAATCAATAAAAAACAATGTAATCAAGGCCACGGCCATCTGTTCTGCTCAAACGGCTCCTATCAGGCTGAAATTGTTGAAACTGGTTAGTTGTTTGCCAAAGTAACTAAAAGGACAGGGAAACCCTGAAGTCTCTTTCAGTCAGATATTTTAAATGTACCATGATTTTTCTGGCAACTGGCGAGTACCATCTACTCTGGACAAAGAGCTGCTTTCTCCGTGAGCCAAGTTTGAACTCCATCTTCTTTTGTGAATAAGCACTGCCCAACAGCAGCAGTTTCATGTGGCTTGACTTCCATTCCTTCTAATAACATGGACTGCACATTTAAAGGCAACAAGAGGTGTTGGTGATCGAGCAGTGAACTTTAATAAGTTACTCTCTAAACATCTGGTTTCCCACCTACCCTGAAGTGCTAAAAAAAAAGAATTTAATTAGCTTTATTAGACGCTGAGATGCCTAATTAGAGGCCATGTGCACAAACATAATGATCAGTTGTTACTCTGATAGGTGAAAATGAGTGTCTCCTTCCTAGTGAATGAGTCCTCTGGCACTGGAGAGATTGTTTCTGGGTAGATAGTGGTGAAGCTCTTGTCAGCAACACTGATCTTTGCAATGAAATTATTACATTTTCCAATGGAAGTCTCCAATGTGCATAGGCAGACAGTTTTCAAGTGGAGTTATGGGCGAAAGAGTGCATTCACTTTGAGTTGTAGGCGGCAAAGCGCTGGTTCAGGGGGTTCTCTGGCGCCTTAACCCACTCCTTCTTCAGCTGTTGCTTCAGCTGTGACAGCCTCATGTTGGGGTTCTCCTTTTTTAGACGAGGCATGTTCTCCTCCTCATAGACAGCAAATGCCGCTTTCATCCTCCGCTCTGGGTGGCGGTCCAGGTCCTCAGGCCCCGTGCTGGGAAGCAGGAAGACAAAAATCAGTGATAACATTTGCTGTAATCACGGGGTCAGCAGGATGTCACACACATAATCGGTACCTGAGCACGGCGATAGCATCTTCTATTGTTCTGGCTTCCACGGTTCCTTCCTCAGGGATAACTCTGTTCACATTCTCCTCAAGCGGCGTCTCCAGGTGGCTCTTTTCTGTGGGAAGAAATTTTATATGACAAAGTTAGTGACACAGTTTGCGAAGTAGTAGTTTGTTTATTCTAGCCAGCACATTCTTCAACAAGTATTTTACCTTTCGGGGTCAGCTGCTGCTGCTGCTGTTGCTGCAGCTCATTCTGCAGCGTCTCCTCGATCTGGGCACGTGTCACTTTTCCACCAGATAAACCTTCCTTCTGGGATTTGCCTTTCATCTTGGAATTCTCTTCATCCAGAAGTCGCTGGTTTTCCTTTTTCCTCTCAAGGAGTTCCATCCTCCTTTTCTCCTTGTCATCCTGCAACGACAGAAAATTGTTGCATAAATAAGAGTTGCTTCTCTTTTGTGCTTAAACAATAAGTTATTTTCTCCACATGTAATATAGTGCATGAAAGGATTTCACTATTCAGAAGGTTTCACTGATATTTCCCTAAAATCCCAAATAATAAAGAATCATACATACAGCATTGTGTACCAAATGTTGAGATTATTAAAAGCATGAAAACAAGTGTGCCCTAATGATGCCAGTTAAAACTGTTCACCATAGTACTGACATTTCTACTTGTAAACTAGACAATGTGAGGTCACGCCGGTCTAAGATTGTGGAAGCTACAGTAAGTTCAGTAGAGTATGTACAGTACCCTTCACTTCTCCGAAGCATGTGTAACTGTTTGTCACAGTTCTATAGCTATTATATTGCACAGTAAATACACAAGGTGATGTTCAATTCTATTTATTAACTGCAAATATTGTAACTGTTTAATAACAGGTTATGTTATGCATTTGTCATTTGGACCATTGTTAATACTATTTTGTCTGTCATGTCCAGTTTGCTAAACCAACAGTCCACTGAGGAGCATTAAGACTGAATCCCACAAAGATTTTAGACTGGTGATTATGTGGGTACAACAAATAAGCAGAGTTTCTCTCAGCAATAATAACTGAATGTTGTATTCTTGATTTCTATTTCAGATATAGCAGTTTTATCAGCATTTCTATTGCGTTTGTTTTATTGTCAAGCCTAAACATTTAGTCCTACAAGTTCCTCTCCTGGCACCAATTAAACCCCTACAAGTTAATGCATTATTATCTAAATTACGGTATATACTCCAAGTTTTGTTTTTATTTTTTACATTTCAAAGCATGATAATAATTCTTTCATGGTTTAAAATGGCTTGAATGTTACTTGACACTCTTGCTGGCTTCACAATGAGTGGATGTATAAACATGCAAAATACTTCCCAGCTTTATCTCCAACCACCCATAGGTTGCTTGCCAGCTGCTCACCTTCAGCTCTGCTCAAATTACTCTACATAATGTCATGAAGTAATTCTGGAGCAATATGCCCATATGGGTTCAAACTAGAGATCAATTCTGGAAAACAGTAATGACACGGACAGCCACACCCTGCAAACTGACAGGATTGTTTCTTAGATTTGTTAAGTATTAAACCTTGGCTGTCTGAATTAGTGTTTCTGATTCTGTTATTAGTAAGCTGCATTTTCAAGGCAAAGATGCTTAGTCATGGTGCTAACTGCTTATTCTTCCCCAGAAATGTCCTCTAGCTAAACACAATATGGACATGTTACTAAGGTTTAAAACTTGATTTTTATTGTGAGGATTTTTATCATTTGTACAAATATCATTATGTACGGGTCACCTTAGGTATGATCACACATTTGAACACGACACCTGTTTGGAAAAATAGCTCACCTTTCTCTGCTCTTTTTTGAGTACATGTTTGTCAGTTTCCTGCCAGAGGGCATCCTCTTCCTCCTGCTTCTTGCGGGCATCTGCCACTGCCTTGGCCTCAGCCTTGCGGGCTCTGGCTGTGGCCGCCTTGGAGTTCTCACCCTGGAACTTCTTTGGCATCCCAACAGCTGCTTTTTAGCTAAAATGGACAATAAAAACATAAAATAATCAGAATAGCTTCACCAGCAAGAAACTTTTGAAGACATATACACAATACAGATACAGCTAACACGTTACCTAAAACGCAACTTTAATCAAAGTGGTCATTTATGGGTTTAATGTGCAGTATTTGTGTGATGTGATCTACAGCTAGATCCGCAGCTAACTCACTAAAATAATTTCGTATAAGGAACAAATACAGTAGCATCAATTATTCTTATGTCTATCATAACTAGTTCAGCGTCGGATTGAAATCGTCGGCCAACAAACACATTGGTTACTAAACAGACAAGCCTGCAAATCTCTACAATTATAAGACTATTGCGTTTGCTTGGCAGTGTAGCTAGTTAGCATGAGCTAGTCGTTGTTAGCCTGATAAACCAGACTTTTTTGCTTGCCAACAAAAACAACCATGTTCTGTGCACCTCTACCGAAACTTAACTAAGAGGATAGTTATCACGGTACATAAATGTTTAAGTACAAATCTGTTTTCGTACCAGTATGAGAGGAAACCCAGGCCCCTAGCAGACGACAATCTACTGCTGTTTCGAAGAGGCATCTGCCACCTCCTATCCAAAAGCAGCGCGCATTCTGATGACGTCACTTTCGTATTTACCATAAATCATCATCTTCCTTTGATATTGCAGCACATTGAAAGTAAAACACTAGTTTTTGCAGCCTTAGAACAATACAAATTTTTTGGTTTGTATCTAAATGCCAACTAATGTTTTTTTGTTATTTTTTAATAAGTAATGCTGCATCACTTAATGTAACAAGGCGCTATTGCTGCAGAAAATAACCTAGATAACAGAAGGTGCTTTTGAAATTCGTCTCTACCTATTTGTGAGTACATTTTCACTTATTGCAGCCTGATTAGGAAGGCAGTTATTACAAAGAATTTCAGTTTACTGCGCTGAATGCTTTCTATTATCCATGTATTCACTACTTGCAGCAAAACTGTGACTGTGTTTTTGGTCACATATTGAGCACATAAACAGGAAAACTCACCAGTTTCTTTACTGCCACAGAAAATATACATCTATAATCTTAGCACTAAGGAGAACTTATCCAGTACAGTGTTTCATTCTAAAATGTAATGACATATAAAGTATTAAATTCCACCTTAACATATGATTGACTCTAAGAACAATAATATGTCATATTTGAGTCAAGTGATAAAGGCAAGATGTTAGTACTACATTTTGGAATATTTTATTATGACAAAACGTTAACACAAATATTCAAGAGTATGAGCTATATTGATGGTTTCTGATACAAAAAAAAAAACATGGTTTCAAAAATATATTTCTGAGAAGTAATGACATGGTCTGAATACAGAAACAGCTGGAGGTCATGTGTATCTGCACATTCTTCTTTCAGAAGTCGTTGTCGCTTTCCTCCAGCAGAGGAGGTCTCATGCCTCCTCTCGGGGGACGAGGACCCCTGGACACTGGACCCTCCAAACTGTCATCCTCCAAATCTTTGCTCTCCTCCTCCTCCTCCTCCTCTTCGCCTTCCTCATCTTCCTCATCATCCTCATCCACATCAACCTCGCTGTCTTCGGTCTGAAACAGAAGGCAAGCAGCAACACTTAATAACCACAACAGTTACAAGACAGTAGCAGTTAGTTTCCAGAGTCTAGTTAAACAATTTACATCCTATGTTATGTTCCTGGACAGTTATTCAACACACTACATAGAACCACCACAGGAATGGGCATGTTTTCATTCAAACTAAACACAGAAGGGTCTAATTTCTTTCCACTACTTCAGTGAGACAGAAGAATCTAATCACTCAATCACTTCTTATCGCTAGTGAACACATGCAGAGTCAACAACTTATTTCAAAGGGAATCTCTGTGCTGCAGCAGGTCCATCCGGACTTGTAGCATTTGCCTAATATAAAGGAAAAATCCACACTAAACTCCAACTTCAAAACCAATAAAGACTTATGCATTTTTGTTTAGATGCATCAAGGGAGCAGAATGCAATGAAGCAATAATTTCTTTCTCTTCAGTGACTGTCTTGTTTCGTTTTCTCAGTGGCATTTGACACATTTGTAGTGAGGTTGACTGTATATGTACTGCACTACAGGTATAATGGAAATATATATTCATACACGTGTTCTAGATACTGTACTTTTTGTGTAGATACTTTACAATATCTTTTTGAGACTATGCTATGCAGCTGATGAGGATCAATTGCTTGTCCTGCATGGTCAGAGAATCAAGGAATTTGAGAATGGATTTTTCCTTTAAATACACAAGGAGGAAAAAGGGGGTGACTAGCTCCTAGTCCTGCACAAACCTTTCCTTTCCGCTGTTTTTTGGCATGAGGGATTGACCTTCTGGAAACAGCTAAAAAGGCCTTAAACAACAAGTTGGAAACCAAAAGGGGTGAGATACCGATCAGAGATGGTGAACAGGATAGGTGGCTGAAAGCGACATGTGAAAGTTAAGCAGCAAGAATTCCCAGAGAGCACCGTTTAGGGCCATGAGGAATCTAGACAAAATGAGGACAGGAAATAGTGAAGTAAGGATGAAATCTTGCATTGATAGATAAGACATTACTAACCTCATCACTGTCACCACCCTGCATGTTCCCGATGAAACGTGCTCCTCTCCCTACATAAAAATAAAAAAAATTAAAAAGATGCTATGCTGAGTTTGTATTTAAAAGGAACTTAGGTAAGTTCTGATTAGACATTTTAATGGTTAATGGTTTATTTTTGAGAATCGTATTTAAACCCATCTAGATCATAGAAAACTAAATAATGCACAACATTTTGTCTACACTTAACATCGATCTTTGCTTGTGTTAAGTAGCGATTATTAGCTGATCCTAACAAGAATATGGCTGTCTCTTTTGTCTGCATACCTGCCATGATGCCGTTTCTTGTGGGTCGTGGTTTAGAAGGCAGACACTCTTCCATGTCGCTGTCTGAACCTTCATCCTCCGGAACATCCATGTCAGAGTCCTCATCTTTTACTGCATAAAATATAGGTTGAGGTTGAGATTATGTGATTTTAAAAACGGTTTTACATTTTTTTTAAAAATGTTTTTTTGCTTCTAGTGTGTGTGTCTCACAGGAACTCTTCATTAGCTCCCTCTCCTCCTCTCTCAGTTTGTGTTGCATTATCCTCAGAGTGTTTTCAGCTTCCTGCAGGGTAGACGAAACATGGGAAATGCAATATTTAATTTTTTGCAATAAAGTCCTAAAGTCAGTCTCTGCACTTTTTCATCCAGAGGATGGTTGTTCTACTGCATTTAGCAAAACAATCAGGCTAATTTTCTGTTGTGTATGTGTCATTATCACAGGTCAGTGAATGATATTTTTACATAGAAAGGTACTTGAAGTGGGACATTCATCCTGAGTGCAGCTCCTTTTAGTTATGTTCACATGTTTTGAACATTTAGAAATGCCTTAGTGTAGAAGTATAAATGCAGTTTAGACAATCTCAACCCATTACAGACGGATAGATTTATCTCTTCTTAACCCAAAAAATAAGTCTGAGGAAGAGTAAGTGATTTTTTTGTAAGTGACATTACCAAGATAAAGTAGAAATACGTTTAAGACAAAGTATGTATGAATGTTGATTGCATAGTAGGAGTTTTATAGGAAAAATCACCATTCTACATATGATCCCCACACACCTCAAACCTCTCCTGCTCCAGTCTATGGTATTCATCCAGTTGAGACTCCAAGAAGCTGAGATTCTTGAACTTCTCTACATATGTGTCATATTGTTTCTGCAGCTCTTCCTCAATCTTCTCGTATTCATCCATGAATGCTGGCCTAAGACATTAAAAGAGAAAAAACAAAAAACTATTCTGCAAGCAGACATACTTAACTTCAGTCAAAATTGTGTTTAAAGGAAAGAGAAGAAAACTTTAAGATGTCTAAAAGTTTAAAAAAAAAAAAAAAAAAACAGATTGGTAATTATTGGCTAATAGTAGAAATAATTCTAATCAAAAATAATACTCTTCCTTTTACTCTGTACTTTGTTTTTACTTATCCTATGGCAACAAGTAATAAATAATCCCATTTCCTTTCTGCTGACTGGCAGGTACAAACTGACCTGACACTCTGCAGGGTCTGGAGCCTCTTCCGATTCCTCTCCAGCTCTTGCTTCTTCTTTTCTATCTTGGCGTCCAGACTGGTCTCATCAGACACAACATTACTGAGCATGTCTTTGGTCTTTTCCACACTTTCCTTGAATGCAAAAGCACAGAGACAGATTAGTTTCTCATCGGGTAAAGTCAATTCCTATGTGAATTTTAAAGGGGAAAAATGGGGAATGAAATGGACTCTGCCAGAATAAATACAGACCAAAACCTCCTTGATGGAAGCCCTCAGGGCCTTTTCAGTCTCATTGATCTCCAGAGGTCTGGCAATGGCTGCAATTCTCATTTCCTGTGAGTGACATGGAAAAAAAGACCAATGTAATCTTTTGTCACTGCTGTTCAGTCAAACAGGCTGCATCACAAAATAACTGCTCTCATCTCAGAACCAATGTAGAAAAAGTAAAGTCATATCTGTGTTTGCCCTCACCCTTAGATCTACTTCTTTTCCCAGTAAATCATATAGAGATGCTCCTTTAGACGTGACCTCGGATGCCAGCTGCCGAGCTGCTTTAAGATCTGAAATCTGAAGTGAAGACAAAGTGAAACTTAATCAGCAACACACTTGTTAGTTTTATGTGGGATTTTCATAGAAGATAAATCATATAAAAGACTCAACAAACATATCAAATAATATCAGGTGTTAAGTCAAACATATTGCACTGACTACACTGCTCTAATGGGAGAGCCTGTGGTCATGTGGGTCAGAGTACCAGTGACCAGCAAGTAATGCAACAACAGACAACCAAGCCGACCTGAATGTAGGTAGCATTCACTACAGTAAATATTAATATATAGCATTTGCACCATTTTATCAGTCTGAAGAGCAATTTGCATGCTACTTAATTTTTACAAAATTTATGCCTAACATTTCTCAAAGTGATTGTTTGAAAAGCTAATCCACAATTTTATGTTTATAAGACACAACGACAGAAGTTCAGATGGAAAAAGTAGGTGTTTTAAGCTGTACTGTTAAAATAGGACAAAATTGGATAAGTACATTAAAATTCTCTGATTATGGGTGAATTATCCAGAACCAGGTACTATTTAATGTACAATATTGGAGATTCTGAATCAATGACATGATGTGAATTAACATGTAAAATTTCAGAATTTTATCATCATTAATTTCTGAGATATTGTCATCCAAACATAGCCTCAAATTTCAATGTGCTGAAAGTGGGTCAACCAGCATTTTTGTTAATTATCTCAGAAAATATTTCATACGTCAAGCAAAAATTTCATAAAGATCTTTGATCTCATTTTAAATTAATCTCTTTGTGCTGGCCATTATTTCTTCTAATTGTTGTCTATTCCTGGTCTCTGTAACACTCAGTGGGCTAATAACTGTAAAGCTGTAATCCAACATATGTGAATGAATACACATTTTGTAACTCTTCAGTCTCTCATTTCTTATGGTTCCAACAGGATATAAATTGGCCGCTCTCTCTTTTATGGCGTCTTAATGAAGTTGTGTTAGGTATAAACCTCTGCTACAAAGACTGCACTAAAAGTTCTGGCAGTGAATATATACACGTTTCTAAAATTCAGCTTCTGTTTCATTTTCCTACATTTTAATTCACTAGGATTGCCAAACTGCAAGTTTCTCTTTAAAAATCCCTAAATATATTTTTCTTGGCAAAATTGTGTACATCTGACGGCTTAATAATTGAGTTTAGAAATTAATGATACAGTAATAAAAATGTAACATTACACAGAGTGTACAAATTGCACCTCACCCGAGAACCGAGGTCAAACTTAAACTTGTTGTTGTCCTCCTCAGCTCTATCTCCGAGAGCCATCTGCTTGGTTTTCATTGCACTGTACAGCACTGAGGTGATTTTCAGCATCTCTTTCACTGCATAGCCATCAGCCTGGTAAAGACGCTTGGTGTTCAGCTTGATGTGAGCCTTTGTTGCCTGCAACCAGGTGAGAAGTTGGTTAAGACAGACCAAGTAACAGCATGCGTTAAATGGCTTAGAAAAAAAATATACAATCTGTATAAATTTAAGCCATTATGTCACCATGAACTGAGCCACAGCCTTGATGAAGAATATTCTGTCTGACTCTGTGTCCACATCAGTGGGAATATCAGTGTGAGGCTCATATCTATAAGGAGAAAGAGAAGGACGGGGAGAGAATGACAAAATGCAAAATATATCACAGTGTCCTCCATCACACATAGGATGTTTATACATAGTCTGGGCAGACTGAAGTACAAACATAGACATCTGATCCATACAGGAGGACAGAGTTGAAGGATAAGTAGATGATGTAAAAAAAAATCCAACCTGCTAGAACATACCTCTTTACAAGCCATATTAGGATTTCTGCAACTAGAGTGAAATTAGGTGTTCTGAAGTTCTCCATGGATATCAAGCGAGGATAACCCAAGGCCCTCATCATTTCTGTGAAATCTGACAAATAAGACACAAATCAAATGACACTCTGCTCACCTCGGCACTATAATGTTTATTAGTGTGGAACAAATAACTAGCATCCCTTACTTCTTAAATCTCTGAAGGACATTTTGACCTATAAGTACTGTACAGTAAAACGAAGACAGGTTCCTCCTCTGTAAGTAAAAAAAGAGAAAATGTGTTAGCAGAAACAAAACGTTATTTTGTCGCGTGAATCGAAAACATAGAGGGTGGCACTGACTAAACTGTAACGATTTGTCATTTGGGGTTGCTACAGTACTACTTACTGACTTGACTAAAATGTAAATAAACCAGTACAGCTATCAACATCACTGGCTTAAAAACAGCATGCAATCGCTATTTTCGAAAAATATAAGCTACATAACACTCATTCTGATATAATAGACTCATTAGTGATTCTATGTTGAGTTCAATTTCAGTGGTGGAAAGCGTAACGTTATGTTTAACTAGCGGTACACTGTGTAAATGTAACCTTGGTTTAAGTAGCATAAGTGTGATTACATAGCTTAGCTAGCTTGTCGCTAGCTGGAAGTTAGCGAAAAGCGAATACGCTTGAGCGGCCGGTGGCTAACTGCAGGTTAGCCTGTAAAAAGACATTATACTTTTAATCTACCTGATAAGCCGCTATCAAAAGAGGTATACGGTGTTCATAGGAATGGTTTTGTTACCTGCTGTTGTTGTGTCCAAGCTAGGTGCCCATTGGGCTTTGCCGCAGATGGTCTCTATGGAAACCGAGCTTGTTCTACGGAAGCTCAAAGCAGACAAAATGTCAGCAGGGACAAAAGCACCTAGGATCAGAATAATCTTTGAGTCAAAGAAGTGCACACATACAAGGAATTCGACTCCAATATTTTCTTTCCTCTTAAAGTACTTACACAAAATAAAAGGTTACTTTGCAAAACCTTCAGAGTCCCTTCAGTGAACTTTCTCTGACGGTTCCATTAAAGTTGTTTTACTGAATCCTTCTTTAACAGACAGCCTTTAACTGTCATTCAGAAATATACACCAGAACAAGTGCACATTCAGATCAGTTCCGTTGCTCACAAGTGCTATATATACCAGAAAATTTAAGAAAAAATAAAACAAATGACTCAAGTTAAAAAAAAAAAAGTAAAGACAAGGACAGGTTCCTCAGGAACATTTATCATGGCAGTGCAGCGAACATTCATGGAACGTTCCCATAAAGTAAATTGTGTAGTAATCCAGCAAACAATAATACATTATTGTTTACTGGATTACTACACAATTTACTTAACTGCTTGTGATACCTTTTTGATAACTTGTGTAGTTCCATTCTGAGTTCTAGTCTTACTTATACTTTAAACATTTCAGACTGAAATGTGCTTCTTACTCCACTGTATTTATTTAAATGGAGATAGATCGATACTGTATTCATCCCATTGTGGAACTTCAAGGTATCAAGTAGCTCACACATGTTAGTTTAGGAAAAATAAGGAAAATAATGTGCAAAATAATGTGCAAATTGTGCTGGTATTTATCTATAGTTCAACTACATTGCAAGTTGGTTGCTTGACCTGCAATGTTCAGGTACGTGGTACATGTCAAACATCCACATGAATGTCAGGACTCAAGGTTTCCCAGCAGAACACTGCAGTAAAACAAGATGATCGAAGTTATTCACTTCACCTATCAGTAGTCATAATGTTGTGGCTGATCGGTGTACTTGTATTGAGTTTTATAAAGACGGCATTGCAACTTTTCCAACTTGACACAGTGCAGTACTGTCTACGACCACTGGGCGGCGCCACCTCTCAGCCTGCGCCTCTAGTGCTTCTATCTCCGGGCTGCACTCCTGACGCAGAGCATGATGGAGCAAACTGCGGAGCCGCCTCACAACAACAACAGCCCGGCTGGCAATGAACCGCCCGCCTGCGGCCTCCACAGCAAACGCCTGAAGGAGCTGGAGAATGCCGCCCTGCAGACCACTTTAATATCGCGGATGGAGACGGAAACCGGGGCGGACGCCGGGAGCTGGACGGAGCAGCAGCCCGGGGAAGGTGAGCAGTCGAACGGCTTGTCCTTGAACCACCGCTCGGCCCCTCCGCAGCCCAACACGGACGCCGAGACGGAGGAGCCCGGGACGAACGTGGCCAAGGAGCGGGTGGAAGAGGAGCGGACGCTGACGGACCATTTAAACAAACGACTGCTTTCTTCGTTTCTGGAAAAACTTAACGAGCGGGACCTGGCGCTTCCCGGTGTTCAGCGGCTGGACTGTGCTGTAGCCGACGAGGACTCTAACAGGGCCGCGGACGAGTGGTGAAGCTCCGGCTGAAGACAACAACATGGAGGAGCCGAGAGATCCAGGACCAACGTGCGAGAAGCACAAGATCAGAGACAGACATGCAGCCAGGAGGCCTACCAGCTTATTGTAAGAAAGGGAGGAAGATATGTTTACTTTTGTATTGCCAGAATGGATGAAAGATTACGAAAAATGCAATAAATGACCATCATGTGATATGAAATGCTTTTGTACTTCTTGATTGCGTGAATATGTGGCAGCCATGATGGATGCAGCCATGTGTGCTCAGAAAGATCATGAAGGGACTTTTAAGTCATCACCAGGTGTCAGCACACACCAGAATATACCTAAATACACTTTATAGTGGGATAGAACTAAGTTTCTTGTTCTTACTGAGATGAGCCTGGAAATTGAGAATACAGATGTTAAATGGTGGTAAAAAGAAAGTGTATTACTAAATTAAAAGTTTCGTTTTCCAAAAGTGAAGCGCCAGGGGTAGGTAGCTTATCTGAATGGCTGAAAAAAAATGTCGTTTCAGGTATATTATTAGTAGAGGGGCTTCCAGTTCTTTTATCCTTAAAGGTTATATGAGCTATCAACTAAATTACCCAAGGAAATAAATATAGTATCTTTATTTATCTGGTGTGTAGTACAGTCTAGTATATTCCCAAAAAATGCAGCCAATTTCCAGTACACTAGCTGTTGTTTGTTCACATTGAGTGATTTTATGCATGAAAGCAGTCAGAGACGTAGAAATGTGGAATATATTTTATTTGTCATTGTTCGAAATGCTGTTTAAAAGTCGAAAACCTACATGAAAAAAGACAGAAGGGGTTTCTTTCACATTTTATATGGCAAACTGCTAAAAAAAACCCAAAAAACTGTCATTTGTCTTGGGACAAATTCAATAATTACATTCAACATCTGGGAATCATAGGATACAGTAAATGCTTAACCACAGTGTAACAGCATCGCAAATGTAGAGTGACAGCAGAACCTCCTTCAGGTATCAAAAGAGTGACATTTACTTAGAAATTCAACATTTAATTAGAAGACAAACATTTTGTTTCAGTGTAAGAGTAGCAGCCACATAAATATGAACAGTCGCAAATGGGCCGAGTTTAGCAAAAATACTTTTATTCGCCTCTCTTCTTTTGAGAGTTACACTTGTGGATTAAAATGTTTCTGGCAGTTTTAACATGTTCAACATAGTAAAGTGTAAAGCTATTACTCAAAATCCCTCCACGTTATATATATGTAACACTAACTATAAAGTTGGAGGATCATTCCATTAAACTGAAAGCAGAGGCTTTACCGTTAATGTCCAAACACAGACTCAGTTTACCTGCTACCTGTCACAGACCTGCTAACAGTGGCTGAAGGGCAGGTGTGCATTGTTTCAGATAGGGAACATACCAGAGGGAACGTCCTGATGACAAGCTTTCATCACATCAAGTGGTACTTAATTACGGTCTATACTTGCAGTTCTTTGGCACAGTAATAAAGGCCAAAATGTAACTCCACATGTACGGCAGCTTAGGAACCTGTACAAAACACTGTCTGACTTGCAATGATAAATTAATCCTTGCAACGTTTCAGTGCTTGACCTTCATCCAGCAAATGCTTTGGTGCAAAACCACAAGCCATCTTTAACAGTGAGTGTCTCTGTTTTTCTCTTGTGATGTTTCATACCTCCCAAGCCTATGCAGAGTTTGTTCATTGGGGGCAAAGTCGGAGCCACTCTCTATTTAAGTTGGTTTCTGGCTCAGCACCACACTATTCGTTGGATGAAAATCTAGCACCGAAACATTGCAATAATAAATCAATCATTGCAAGTTTGTACTTGTGGGATATGCTTGTCCCCCTCCTATTCATTTGCGTTATGTAATAGATGTGTGAAGAGTTCCCTTGGGTTTAAATCACAGCATAGGAACCTACAAGAAAAACTTATCAAACTAAGGTGTTGAATGAAAGAGGAAAAAGACCCGACTGAAATATTACTGCTGCTACTCATTGATTGATTGATTCACGCTATTTGGGGTAAATGTGATTCCAACACCTAAACTCCAGGCAATGACTTAATATTCCCATCATCTGTTGGTTTTTGCTTTTCATTTCTGACTTTATACAGATCCATCAAAGGGACAATCTGTGGTTTATCTGCCGCCTTGAGTTCCTGCAAAAAAGACCAAAATTCTGGTTTTAAAACAGCAAAACTAATGGATGTTAATATTCTTCAGTGCACACATGAACTAATGGCAGATGCAAATATAAAGAACAGCATGTAATTCATGACTTGATCCTCATAACTTTCTGACATTCTAATATTAACCATCCACAAAAAACATCCTCTACATTTTACTCTGACATTATTCACTTACGACAGTTTGTAAAGTAATAATCAGGGATCATAACAGAGTCTTTTATACCTTTAGCTGATTATTCCTACTCAAGATCTCAGATGTATCCTGGCAAGGAGTGCAGGGAAGGCAGGAAAACATCCTGGACATGGTCCCAGCCTTAAAACGAGCACAGACAGCACATTTGTACATGGCACGTCGCAATTTTGCTCAAAACAGACAAATTCATAACTCAAAGAAAAAAAATCATCAAATGAAAGGGAAGCCCTATTATATGCTACTGTTACATCTAGAGACATGGTTTTATTAAAATTTCAAAATAGGTATTTTGCAGTTAGTCATGCATTTAGAGAACTATATGACTTTAGATTGTGGAAGGCAGTGGGAGCACCCAGTAGAATAGAAATTTATTGAGGGAATCTGCACATTGCACAGAAAGATTTGAACTTACACAATTTTACAGCCCTAAGTGTGATTTAACGCAACATAATAAACTGACATATGCGAACAAATTTCCTCCAAAATGGCAGGAATATGACACTAAATATAAAGCTAACTAAATGTGTGAGTGGGAGAAAAACACAAGAGACACCTTTTAGGTCTACGACCACCATCACTCTATACTATTAAGGTGCATCTATAAAAAATCACAGGCCCTAAGCTTGTAGTATAATACTCACGCTGTGGTCTGACGGGACCTCCTTCGTTTTTTTCAAGTCCCACCACAACAAACCCTCTTTAATATGACTTATCTTTGTTGGTCCTGTGGTAGAGAAAAATAAAATCTGCTCAGCTATCAGCAAAACAATGTAATACTCCCATACAGCACCACTAAAGATGGAAGCTTACAAGCTTTTATTGCACTGCAATAATGTTGGATGGCTTTGGATGTGGCTGTAAATGTAAATTTCTGGTGAGTGAGTGTTATTTGTGTCACAGAAGTTCTGAATAATCTCTCATTGTGAATCAGCAGTTTTCACTTTGCACAAATACACCAGCAGCCTATTTCACAGATCTTTGTGTAGTAAGATTTTTTTGTCTTTTTACCTGTTGCATAGCTCACTATTGCCCCGACGATGATGACCGAACTGGTCGCCATGGCACCAAAGTAGAGGTAGGACACGGAGTAGAAGTTATGCAGGCCCCTAGTTTTGGAAATGAGAAGAGAAAGAAAATTGTTCCCATTTTTTGTGGAGTACTGTA
The DNA here is from genome assembly GCF_022539595.1 of Amphiprion ocellaris. Lineage (NCBI taxonomy): Eukaryota > Metazoa > Chordata > Actinopteri > Pomacentridae > Amphiprion > Amphiprion ocellaris. The sequence goes on along the minus strand of NC_072767.1, from coordinate 23,851,281 downwards.
TCTTATTTCTTTCCTCTTTTGGTATCATAGCACTTTAAAATATCACTTCAACTAAAAGCTTAGTTACACTAAAACTAATCACAAAAAACAAGCTAAATCTGTCAGTATTCAAAAAGTGCAATGTTGATTGATTTTTCTTTTTAGCACAAACTGTCAGCAGGATTCTTGTTCCATAAACACACAGAATATAATCCAGTGTAAACAACAGGATTCTAAACTGACAGTAGTTGAACTCACTGACCCAAAGTCATTGCGGTGAAGCGAGATGGAGATGGAGGGTTGGTCCTGGTTGGAGCTACTGTTCAGGGTCATGTTACACTCATGCGTGAAGCTGGGCAGGACACCCATGGTCTCCTCACTGGGTGGGTAAAGAGTTGAACCTACAGCCAGCCACATAGACACACAGAAGCCCACTGCAATCCCTGAGAAGGCCCCCTGGAAGACATTTCAACATCATCTGTTGAAATGTTGTTGAGCATCTATAGCCAAATAAGTAGTGCCTGAGACTTGTTTATCCAATACGTTAGTTTTTATCCCATTTGCATGCTCTGATGTGCACATTGGATGCATGGAGAAGACGCTAACTGCCTGTTCAGCTTGGAGATTTGGTGATTTCAGTTATTTTTGACAAATTTCTCTTGACTTCTTCTGCAAGCAAAAGACAGCGATCTGATAAAACCTGTGTAATTAAAAGAAAAGAAGACAACAGTGCCAGTTGTAAAGCAGCCTGTCTGTATTCTTGATTTATATTGTAACAGGAAAGATGTGAAGAAAAGAGTTTCCTCATGGTATGTAGTAGGAACCCAGGATACTGCATGTTGGCAGTAACACGTCATATAGATGCGAGGCTGTTTATCGGATGTGACACATATTTGGACCTCAATAAACAGAAGAAATTGAGGAAGTAAACGTGCGTTCCAATAACTTTCAAGAAAAACTGTTTGGTTAGTGGAACAATGTAAAGCTGCTGAGGGGTGAAAGTCAGGTGCTCCAGTGTGAAGCGCTGAATGTTGTTTAAGTTATTGGTCTGATATGGTTTTGTTTAGTCGTGGACAGTTTTAGACTTCTGAGATTCAGTAAGGAAGTAACATGGAAAATACAAAGTTTCCTTAATAGATAAAACAAGCTTATTGGCCTTCTCACACAATGTCATTGGAGGTCAAACATTTGGCACAAGTTAAACAAAAACTGAATAGTCACAAGGAAACAGAAACTGGTGCCATGCTCAAGAGAAATTCACATGAATAGATTTACTGTTTTACATAGATAACAATTCATTCCTGACTTCTAGACATCTTGGCAACAAAACTGATGCTGGCAGCATGTTGTAACTAAAATATTAGACTTGGCAGGGAGGTATGAGAGAGGTGACGTTGTTCAGATTAACTTAAAGATAAAACTAAAGATGTAAGAAAACACATTTTAACGCTTTGTGGCTGTAAAAGTCAGCTAGTCTGATGAATACAGATGGATCCAAAATAATAATTTTCCCACATAGAAATCCTCCTGATAAATTTTGTAGCATTTAAAGGTAAGTGGGTTTAGTTAAGGAATGGATGGTAAAGCACTGAATGCATTCTCATTTATGTGAGAAACTGTGAGAGAAGGATTCAGTCTTTTCACAAAGTATTTTGCAATTCAGTCCAAGATCTCTTGCTAAAGTTTTTGTTAAAAAAATAAATAAATTTTTTTTAAAAAAATACACGTCAAGCCATTATTTGAGTACTCTGACCTTTACATGAGGATTTAAAGCATATTATGGACATGCCTTATAGTTTTTATATGAAACAGCAGATCATCAGTCACTCACCAGTCTGTTTGTTGCTGGGACAAACATTCCCAAAATAAAGACGCCCAGTAACGGACCGCTGACCACTCCCATGACAGTAAATGATCCCTGAAGAGAGAAGACAAACTCTGGATAATCAACCAAACAAATAAGACTCTATTACAGAAGACAAAACTAATCTTATACAGTAGTTCAGTATGAAGACTCCCAGAGGTCAGAAATTGAGTAGATCAACTAACCAGAAAAAGTTCTTGAGTTCAAAACGTCTGTATTTGGATCACTTCTGTTTATCTTATATAATTTCTAAAAAATCCTAAAGTTTAACTTAAAAAAGAAATTGTGAAAAAAAATTAAATAGTAAAACAGAAATGGCAAAAATAAACTATTATTCTATTTATTCTGTGTTTCATAATTTCATCAGCTACCTGCAGTTGTGACAATTCATATTATGTTTCTTGAAAAGCTCTATTATTGCTGCATTTTTTTTTTTTTTTAAATTTTTTTTACAAATATGAGGGTCATATTTACATCATATAGTATAATAATATGTAGATATTTACCTGAAGAACTCCCCAATCCAGGAAGGAGGACAGAGCAGCTACAGTGATACAACCAAATCCATATAGGAATGCTTGGAGAAAAGTCGTAAACCATGAATAAATGCAGTCGAACTGTGCAAAACATGAGCAATAGCATTTACCTGGGACTACCACTATTACATGTGTGTCATGAGTGCCTCAGGTTTAAAACAAAAGTGAAATACGAGTACTTAATAATATATTAATAAGTTAATATTCAGCAGTCAGTGAAAATCAACCTACATAGTCCTTTAGAAACAAGGATCAGTTTCTTCTGTGACATGTGGAGCAGATGAGGTCGCAGCAGATCCTCCATCGTCACGGCTGCCATGGCGTTGATGCTTGTGGATGCCGTGCTATTCAAAAGACATAGGGTGTTTACATAAAACAAATGTAATCCTTTATTCCCCAGTAATAAATATCAGAGCTACAGTAAGTGCAGGTGTCTGCCACCATATTTTTGATACAGAAAACACTTTTTTTTCAACTGTACACATAGTGCATTTAATAGCCAACATTTTGTTCACTGCAGTGGTACACTCATTTCTCAGCAAAAGTCCCTCATTCAGAATTGTAATTAGGGAAAAGTACAGGGGCTACAACAGTCCGCTAGTTTCCAAAGAATCACTGTATACATTTGTGGTAAGGGAGGTTTAACGGGGCAGAAAAAATAAACAAGTTCTCTGTATGAATTTGTTATCATATTTTGGACCAATCTCAGTTTTTAGTGCAATATTGGACAATTTTCCCTCTTTAAACTTAAAAAGTCGTTCAAAAAAAACTGCCAGAAAAGTTAAGAGTCAAAATGTTGCAAACATCTTGTAGATATCTGAAATGGAGTCCAAAAAGACACTGCTTTTCTTTGTGAGGGGTCAAGCCAAAAAGATTACATCCTAAATATTGTGGTATAAAAGGTAAAATAATTCACTGTCAAATGTGGTGGAACTGAAGCATGAAGACACAGAACATATATTCAAGCAAAGTACAAGCTACTCAATTCAAGACCTGACTATAATATTTGAGTAAATGTATTTAGTTACATTCCAACGCTGATCCCCTGTATCATGATGGAAAAGCCTGACTTAAGTTAGGTTTAGAGACAGATAGACTGACTTACCTCAGAGTCCCACTGTATGCACAGGCAAGGAAAAGACCTGGGAAACCTGGATAATTATTGAATATGTCCAACACAAAGTACGGCATATACTTCATCAGACGAGCACGGAGGTAAAAATAAACAAGTTCAAATTAGTGTGTTTAATATTAGTGCAATTGTTTTTCCTGTTTACAAAAAACTTCAGCTTTCAGCACAGTTTGCTGAGTAAATTATGCTCAGCACTGAGCACTGACCTGGGAGTAAACAGCTAAAATTAACATTTTTTAAATTATTTTTGTAAAAAAAATGATCAAAGCTTTTTTTTTTCTTTGTAGTTTATGGCACTATAAAAAAAAAGTGCACGAAAGCCATGCTTGAGTTCTCTCTACTTCTAGCCATTGTTGTGCTGTTTCAGTAGAGGTGCAGGACATCATGTTGCTGTGTGAATAGTGAACCACAGTGAATAGAAATGTGACAGAAGAAAAGCTCCCCAGAAACTGCTTGGAAGTCAGAAAATTAAAACTAGTATCAGTGCTAGCTTAGGTACCAGATCAGGGGCAGAAATCCTCCCAGACTTCAGCGGATCACAGTTGTTGTAATAAGCAAACATGACGATGCCGCATGCTGTTGCACTGCTCACAATGAGGTACAGACCCACTTGATTCACAAACAGCGCCCTGCAATCAAAAGCAAATATCATTAGAGTGACTCAAGGTCACAGTTTCCTCTATTGACTCACTAACCTGGTGTGGGAACAAAAAAAAGGTGTCAGCTGATATGGAGCAGTATTAATGTTCATGTATTCATCAAATAATGAATTCATACAGTTACAATGGATTACATGACGATTGAGAGTCTCAGTTTACACTTACGTTTACACTGTTCATCATATGTCAACATAACACAGTGCTAACATGGGAATATCATCATGAAATTTTATAGAAGCCATGCTGAAACATGATATCAGATGTTTTGTATGCAGGTTTGTCTTTTCACTTCCAGGAAATATGAAACATGTCACCCTAAAACAAATAACACGAAGACACAAGATGCCTGTGTAAATAATAAAACCATGTAGAGTTACAATGATCGTGAAACATTCCACCTTGTATATAAACAAAATAGCAAGAAAAACGTCTGTGACTTCTTATTGTGCTGTACCTGCAAGACCAAGGACAGTAAAATTATGTATGTCCTGTGGCAAATGACTTCGAATCAGTGAGTCTGCATCATAAATTATTTTATGAAGCTATAATTTTGTGAGTTTAGCAGCCTGCTTTTGAATTTAGAGGACCGGAAATATTAGCAGGATAGCATGACATCTGAATGGAATGAATATGTGCAAAAATAATATTAACACATGATGAAGACATGTAACAGAGGCGACGTAATTTGTCATTGTTGCATCACTGAACTGTTGTGTGAAAGAAGTGTGAGATTTTATGAGTGTTTGAGGAGAATCAGACCAGAAACTAAAAGGTGCACTAGAGACTAGAGAAACCAGAGAGGTACAGCTAATAAGCAAACGTTATCACAACGTATGACGACTGAAACTCAGCTTTCAGGACTCCTTAGTACTTTACTCTGAAAGCAAAAATGAGTCAATCTTTTCATTTCATTTTCATGGCTTGTTCACATTTTGTGTCATCTCGGTGAATGTATTTTTTTGTTTCAATGAAATCATATTAAACTTGATAAAGGAGTTTGTTAAATGCAGTGGTTGGTTATCAAACTTGTGAGAACACAAATATAAATGCTCAAATGCATCTTCAGAAACAATAGGAGGATGCTGCATTGTTGTTTAACTCAGCCTAAAAAAAAAGAAAATTGCTAAAAGAGTAAATGCTGAAGTGAACTTTATCCAACTGTAAAGCAGGTCTCCACTCACAACTGAGCCGCTTTCTCTGTTCTGCAGGAGATGTAGCGCTGGACTTGTGCTTGGTTGACTCCATACATGGACAACCAAACCATCGCTCCACCGACAGACAGGCTCCAGAAGGTGTAGCGACTCCGAGGGTCGGCGTCAAAACTGATGAAGAACATCACAACTGACTGTTAACAAACGGTCGAGTGCAATACATGGGTCACATGACAATTCAGCAGTCTCAGTGGCACAGCCAGCTACTAGTGAAGTAAATTTTTGTGTGAACAATCTGGTAGTTTTTACTTTCAATCTGTTTTTTCATTAAAGCTACTACCAGCCTGAAATATTTGCAACTGGTCTGTGATGTGCCCTCACAGTGACATGAATGTAACCAAGTAGTTATGGGCTGAAAATGTTATTACTCGTCAAAATTAATGCGTGATCCATTGTTGGCGATCTCCAGCACCCGTGCAGGACTTCCGACAAGAACTGTGCCGTGGATGAAAATGGCCACGAAGCCTGAGAGCATGACAATGATCTGGAACACGTCCGTCCAAATTACAGCCTTCATGCCGCCCTGCACACGGACGATGGAGGAGACAGACAGACAGACAGACAGATGGGCACAGAGTGAGACAAACAGACACGGTGTATAATGTGGTCAGCTTTTATGCTATTACATAAGAATTTGTCTTTAAAACTGAACTTGGTGTTAAAAACCACCTATAGCTATTATATATATTAAAGTTATGTTTTTGGCCTTTAATGTATATGATAAAGGAAGGAGAGACAGGAAACATGGGTAGAAGAGTGGGGGAATGATATGCAGTAAATGGCCATTGGCTGGATTCAAACCCATGCCTGCTGTGTTGGGACTATAGCCACTATAGCAGTGGGTCCACTGCTCTGCCAGCTGAGCTATACAGGTGCCCTAGAATGTTACATTTAACATCCATATTTGGTGCATTTAGCCTTTTGTCACCACCGTCAACTGAACGTACACTATATTGCCAAAAGTATTCGCTCACCTGCCTTGACTCGCATATGAACGTAAGTGACATCCCATTCCTAATCCATAGGGTTCAATATGACGTCGGTCCACCCTTTGCAGCTATAACAGCTTCAACTCTTCTGGGAAGGCTGTCCACAAGGTTTAGGAGTGTGTTTATGGGAATTTTTGACCATTCTTCCAGAAGTGCATTTGTGAGGTCACACACTGATGTTGGACCAGAAGGTCTGGCTCTCAGTCTCCGCTCTAACTCATCCCAAAGGTGTTCTATGGGATTGAGGTCAGGACTCTGTGCAGGCCAGTCAAGTTCATCCACACCAGACTCTGTCATCCATGTCTTTATGGACCTTGCTTTGTGCACTGGTGCACAGTCACGTTGGAAGAGGAAGGGGCCAGCTCCAAACTGTTCCCACAAAGTTGGGAGCATGGAATTGTCCAGAATGTCTTGGTATGCTGAAGCATTCAGAGTTCCTTTCACTGGAACTAAGGGGCCAAGCCCAGCTCCTGAAAAACAAGCCCACACCATAATCCCCCCTCCACCAAACTTTACACTTGGCACAATGCAATCTGACAAGTATGGTTCTCCTGGCAACTGCCAAACCCAGACTCATCCATCAGATTGCCAGATGGAGAAGCACGATTGGTCACTCCAGAGAAGACGTCTCCACTGCTCTAGAGTCCAGTGGCGGCTGCTTTACACCACTGCATCCCACGCTTTGCATTGCACTTGGTGATGTATGGCTTGGATGCAGCTGCTCGGCCATGGAAACCCATTCCATGAAGCTCTCTGCTGAAGCACTGTTCTTGAGCTAATCTGAAGGTCACATGAAGTTTGAAGGTCTGTAGAGATTGACTCTGCAGAAAGTTGGTGACCTCTTGGCACTATGCACCTCAGCATCCGCTGACCCCACTCCGTCAGTTTACGCTGCCTACCACTTGGTGGCTGAGTTGCTGTTGTTCCCACACACTTCCACTTTCTTATAATACAGCTGACAATTGATTGTGGAATATTTAGGAGCGAGGAAATGTCACGACTGGATTTGTTGCACAGGTGGCATCCTATCACAGTTCCACGCTGGAATTCACTGAGCTCCTGAGAGCGACCCATTCTTTCACAAATGTTTGTAAAAGCAGTCTGCATGCCTAGGTGCTGGATTTTATACACCTGTGGCCATGAAAGTGATTGGAACACCTGATTCTGATTATTTGGATGGGTGAACAAATACTTTTGGCAATATAGTGTATGTGTGATCTAAGTGAAACAGTGCATTTCTTCAAAGGTTATGATGCCTGAAATTCAGTTTGTAATGTCATACCCTTAATCTTACAAAAATAATTGTTGGTTGGCTGTGTGCTTCCAACACCAGGCTAAACCTACATCAATCAGTCAGTTCTTATATTAGACAAAAATTTGATATTTTTTAGGTTTCCTGTCTACATGGGGTCCAAAAGATGATTTTCCTTCTTAATTCATTCAAAATATCCTAAATAAAATGCAACATTTTACTCTTACATTCAGCAGCTTCTGGTATTAAGTTACAAAGTACGACGAAATTGTAATCTGAATACTTTAAAGTAACATAATGTCACCTCTCTGATCCCAGTTAAGAGAGTGGAAGGTGGTTCAAATTAAATCATTAACCAGTTTTCTGTAATTCCAGGAATCATAAAAGGGCTCATTAACATCAATCTTGCTGCTGAAACGCTGCAGATGTTTGTTTCATTGCAGCAACTTGTTGTACATATCCACCTTATGATTAAAGGGATGAGACTTGTTCGAAATATAAAGCATTTTAAAATAAACATGCCAATCTCTGCAGAGACCAGTGCTGTTTGTTAATGCACAACTGCTCCAATGAATGATGAGAATATTAATAATAAGTTTTTACCACTGTGGTGTACACAGTGCAGATGATCCCAGTAGAAAACAGAGACACCCACATATTCAGTCCAGTAGCTGCAAAAACACACAAGTTTTCAGGTTACATAAAACAGAAATGTATGTTTTTTTTTCCAGATGACCAAAAAATGACAAACTAAATATGATTTTCTCTTGCTAGCATGCGTGGATAAAAAATGTTTAAATTTTATAGAGGAATTCATTTATCAAGGAAATACAGAACAAAAAACTGCAACTGAACTGAAGATTTGTGGTAGTTCATTCAAACGGATTGAATGATTAAAAGAAATGTGGAAACTACAACCAAAATACCAAAAGATGAAAACATGTCATTATTTTATGCAAACAGAGGGTCTACAGATGATCTCTCCTACCTTGGTTGAGGATTAAAGCTGGAGCGTAGATGACAATCCCTGTATAAAGCAGCTGAGAAACAAGAAACACAAGAAAATCACTAAACACACCAACAAACATTGATGCCTGAAGCAAACTGAGACTGAGCCTCACTAAACAGTACACAAGTGAGTGTATTATCTGTTAAATGTCAAATGATTCGTCAGTATATCATCTTTCAGTCATGGCTTTAAGCTGAGCAGCAGGGTGTTTGCACAGTATTCATTCACTATAGTAAAAATACAGGCGTCACAGTAAGAACTTTTCCTTTATCGACATGATCGGCATGTAGGAAACCAAACATCTGGAGAGATGTTTGGTCATTCTTTTTTTCCAGCTGCTCTTTGCCACAGGGGTTGTGTTGCTCTACTTTTTAAATTTAAATGCCTCCAAGGTGTTCTACTGGATTCAAGTCAGGCGACAAACTCACCAGGTCTCTGCTTTCGTTCTTTCTTCAATAGAACCTCTTCTATGATTTTGGCAGTGTGCTTTGCATTGTTATCATGCTGGAATATTGATTATTTTTTGTAAACATGTTCATGCAGTTAGGCTATTTTGAAACCAGTGTTTCAGTGGTCACATTTGTGTTCACTGTTTTCCATTGAGTTTCTACTTTGGAACCAGCATTTTCTGGGAAATCTTTCTTAAGTATTTGTTTTAGGTGAAACGTTCAATTTGTGTGAAATAATGCGATTAGAGAGATGATTCAATTCATAACCTGTTGGCATTTAAATGATATTGTGTGGGTTTGCACTTACTTGTGCTATATTCTGTGTATCTGACAACACTGAGTGACAGAGAACATCAGAGTCTGTCTTACCGTTGCAACAAGAAACTGGATACTTCCCAGCAGCTGCATCCCTCTGCCAAACCTCATCTTCAGATACTGTGACAGGCAGACGGCTGGAGTTAGAACATCACAGAGTATCTCTGCACACGTCTCTCATCCTTCTTCACCTCCTATATTCAACATGTGCGATGACCCGCAGGTGCATTTCAACCGAGATATCCTTGATCCTATTTCCACACTGCAATTTCTTACAAATATGTCATCCAAATTGGTTTTGGTTTAGTTTAATACTCATTTCTCTGATATAATTCTCCTTTACATAGAGCAAAACGACAATTTGACCATTAAAAACTAACACAATGCTCTTGTTCATTGGGTAATATATTTTCGAACAATACAAACTGATATTTTCATGTTTGCAAACAGATTGCATAAAACTGAAATATATGGGTTTTTTCTAGATGACCAGAACATGACAAATTAAATGTAATATTCTATTTCTAGCATGGTTGGATATAAAGTGTGGATGTTTTATAGAGCAATTCATTTATTAAGGAAATGCACAACATAAAACTGCAACTGAACTGGATTAGTGGTAGCTAGTTTAAACTTTGAATGAATACATTTTATAGAAGCCAAAGGAAATTGGGTCAAGATTACTATCAAAGATCTGCCTTAAGCCATATTAACTCTGATTTAAATTGCAATGAGCTGCTCTGTGTTCGCTGAAAGTCCAACAACTTTTGTTTAAATGAGTTTAGTCTTGCAATATGTATGTCGGAGAGTGGTCAAAAATAGCTTAAAGCGGCTTTAAGTTTTGATTTGCAGTGTTTACAGTGATTTATTATGTATTTTATTACCGCAAGATCATGATTTTGATCATAAGCTTGAGAATTTGCTTGTGATCTTGGCACATGTGAGATACATTTTACAGTCTAACAGTGTAATATTAGGCAGAAGAACAGTATAAATGTAATAACATAACTAAATCTGATGTACTGATTTGTTAAAGAACGATAAAACAATTATTATTTTCTCAAATAACAATAGTTATTATTTCGTCAATTTAAGATCAGTAGAATACATTTTCTGTCTGTGTTTATCTCTATGTTGCTTTCTCTTCAGTCAGCATTGTTTTAATATATTACATTCAATTCTTGATATAGCTGGTGCAATAAGCGGACGCTCGTTCTGACCTGATTGGTGCTGGTGATGCCAAGTCGAAAGAAAACTGGCAGGAACAGATAAGCAGTCAGCAGGGAGTTGATACTTTGGCCGAGGCACATGTAGAGGAATTTAAATCCGTAGCGAAGAGCTTCAGCAGGAACACCCAGAACCTGGACGGCCGACATGAAGCTGGCACAGAGCGACAGCCCCACCGGCACAGCTGGCATGCTGCGACCGCCGGTGAAGAAGTCATCGGCACTGACGTCCTTCGGCCCCTTCCTCAGGGCCTGGAAAAGTCCTATTGCCATGGAAACCGACAACATGGCCGCAAAGACTATGTAGTCAGCCGGGACGAAGCCTGGACTGGATGGCTCGCCGGCTAAATGATCTTCCATCATTTTATTTTTTGGAATCCAGATATTTGTTGGATCTGTCAAAGTGAATCGCATCATTTGCACATTTATTAGACAAGTAAAACTGGAACCCACTCAACGCTAAAAATGACCTCTGATAGTCTTATGGTCAGAACCAAAGGACAAAGTAGCAGCATTGCATTCTTACACTGAGGCAAAAAATAGAAATAAGAAATTGAACAGTTTGATCTTAATGGTTGGAGATACAAAGAATTTCTAATAATGTCGGGTGCATGCCCCATCTCCAACCAACAGTCAAAGGAAACAGGCATTTTCCAAGAATTAAAAACATCAATCCTCTTTCCCCTAACCCAAATTTCACCTAACTAGTCTGTTATGTGAACCTTTTTGCCAAAATTAAAAGCTTTCTTTAAACATGCTGCTGGTGTGTCTTTATTTTTGTGGCACTGGATCAGAAAGACGCTCACAAGGACTGATGACAAATTGTGTCTGCTTTGACCATTAATCCTCCAGGAGTACTGTCACATGAAATACAGTAATTAAATTGATATTTATTCATAAACATTTTCACCTGATTGAAACCTTTCTCTGTAGTTAGTTGTGTCTTTTGGCTATTGGTCATTTCTTAGTGTTTTCTTACAATTGCAAAAGATTCAAACTTGAAAAAGTAAGACAATTTCAAATTTTTACTTTTTTACGTTTCTGTTAAAATACTAAATCAGTGACATTGTTAGGCTTAGAATATTTAATGAATAGCCCAAGATCTTATTTATTTATTTATTTAGAAGGCTATAAGGTGTGGAGCAGGCTGCTGTTGATGGAGCAGCAGATAACTTAGGGTGTGCCACTGTCTTGTCTCTAAGCTGAAGTTCAGGAAGAAGGCTGACGAATTTTGGCAGAGTTGCCGACTTTCATGCTTTTGACACATGACTTTCGTTTTTAGGCTCTGTCTCACACTGCCCAAACAAATCTTACACCAAATCAGATGAAGCCTTAAAGCCCCTCATTTGTGAAAAAAAAAAGTTGCATGCAGTATGTTGAGAGAGCCTTTATCTCCATTCAGAACAACGTCTGCACATCAACAATGGTCCAGAAACATCACAGAAAGCAGCAAAAGACACAACTGTTGCTGTCCAGGGCATATATACAAAACATCTCTCTTGGAAGTTGAGCTGCAAAACTATAACTTCGCTGCAATGAGCACACTATCTGCAGGTGAGATTAACAAGAGTCACCAATGATGGTCTTCCAAGTTTTTGACAAAACATTAAGAAGAGGTGAAGTTTAGTTTGTTGCTTCCAGCTGTTTGGGAGTCGTTCCTCTAAGTTTATCAAAAACCTGTAGCAACAGACAGCAGAAGGATCCATATGAACATTTGGAAGTTGTTGTCATTAGATAATTTATAATTAGGCTCAACTTGGATATAATTTTTTGTCTTTTTAGTCAGCAGACTTTTCCCTTCACCAGCACCCACGTCTCTGCTCCCGGACTATTTAAGGCAGTCAAAAAACTGTTTAAAAACTATTTATTAGAGTGTATAATGAGTAGCAATAACTTATATAATGTTCCAGTCTCACTCCAGCTGGCAACACAACATTTATGCAATAAGTCGGTTTATTATCATTCATCAAATGGATTCCAACTAGTCTGGCTTGCCTACATTGTCATTGAAATGAATGTGAAACATATTAAAGCACAACAAGAAGGTGGGATCACCTTATGTCACTGGCAGCACCTTATGTCACATTGCATATCAATGTGAAAAAGGAGTGTAAATCTAAGTCATTCATACATTCACACATTAGGTGTAACTGTGTCTTCCAGCTGGAACCTGAAACAAAATAAAAGTGACCTGCTGCTGATAATAAATGCACTTTTTCTCTTTTAAAAAGTTGAATAAAGAGGTTCAAACACTCACCACTGTACATTCAGTTCAGCTGCCTGCAGTGACTGAGGCTGGAATGTCTTCTCTCTCTCCTTTTTTCTCTGACCTCTTGCTGCTGCTGCGGCTCCAAAACTCCTTTTGCGCAGGGCGCGTGTCCGAGTGCGTGACGCCAGAGCACATCAAGACGTTTTCTTTGCAGGTAAAGAGCTCAGGTGAGACGGAGAGGGGGGAAGAGGGGGGGACTGACGTCACGATGTGTGGCCAGAAAGAAAAAGGTGGAGTGATCGATGGTTGGTGTCTCCAGCTGATGCGCGCGGAGCCGATGGAGAATGGAGGGAGTCTGATGGTGTGCGTGCGTGCGTGCGTGCGTGTGCATGCGTGTTTTCACGTTTTTTTTTTCCTGCGTGTGCGTTCATGAATCTGTGCCAAACGAGGAAGGTAGAGAAAAGGTGAAAATAATGACTGAGTTTACGAGCAAATCTGTAGTTTTCTCAATGCGCATGACTGTACATCAGGGCCAAACTAACGCCATTAGGGTTTTTTAGCGAATGGATTGAGAAATAAATCAGTAATGTTGTCTTTAAAATGTAGCGAAAAATGTCATCACTATTTCCCAGAACCCTACAGGTGGACTTTGGATGTGTTGTGACTGACACACCAAAAATCCAAAGGCAAGACTGGATTCATCAGAACTATTAGGGGTTAATTTTTTTGTTGATGATTCACCAATTTCTGTTCAAAGTGTAAACATAATTCATCATTCTGTTTACCCTTTAAGTTTTTCGAATAGGCACACGTCATACTAATTACTGATTTATTTATTTTTCCATTCTTAAAAAAAAAAAAAAATCAAATCACTACCTTTACGGTGACCTAATGCATTTTATTTCTCCTTTCAGTTTCACTTCTCTCAACCCTATGCTTTGAGCAGGCTGTGTGGATGTGTACTTTAGCTTTTTAACAGTTTTAAGTTGAAAATTATTCTTCAGAAGAGTCAATAAAGTTACAGGCTGATGCTCATATTTCATAAAAGCGAGATAAAATGAACACAGAGTGAATGGCATCATTTGCAGATAAGTGACAATGAGAAGTGTTATTTGTACAGCTTCTGTCACACATGGAATGGTGTGCAAAATGATTATATAAACTATCAACAAAAAAAAATCTACTTTACACTTTACATTTTCTCCCTTCTCTTCTCTCTGTCTGCCTGGTTCTGTTACTGCATGAAGCTGAGCAAGATTGTTTCTGATTTAGAAAAAAAAAAGGACAGATGAACATGGATCAGAACTGGACTTAGAGGTAGAATCACCAATTTAAAACAGACACAGGAGGATTAGAAAGTCAGTGACTCCATGCTCTCAATGTTCACTTCTGTGGATGGTCCAGTGCACAAAACTTTGTTGTGCACTGAAGTGTTGCCAGATCTTGCGATAGAAACAAGCAACCAGCTCAATGGAAACAAGCCCAAAAACAGCCCAACAGCTGAACTGCCACATTGTGTAATGAGAGACCTCTTGAAACCAGGATAAATATATATTTATTTTTCTTTGCAGTAAACTGACATTAGATGCAGTCAACGTAAAAACTTTGAGTAACTTAAATTTTTGAACTGTGATTAAAATGAAAGACATATACATTATGCATAAGCAACAGTAAATAAACAACTACACTTTAGAAAACAAGCCCAAAAACCTGCTACCCACAACTGATGAGATTTGCAAGCGACTTTACAGGAAAACAAGCCCAAAGTCGCTTATAATAACTGGACTTGGCAACACTGATCACAGCGTTGCATCTCATGTTTAGAGAAGCTGTTGCCAACATTCCCCGACCAGCTGCATCCCGACAGACTTCTTCTAGATGTGAAACCACAGCTGGCACATAGATGAGCTGCTGATCTCATGTCACACTCCTGATATAACAGAGACAAACTGGTGCAGTGCTACAGCCACTTCTTCTTCACTCTGTCACCAGCAGGCCAGATTCAGACTGCACTGTTCAGTGTAGTTATTCTGAATCATAATAACTACACTCAACACAGATCATATTTCATCCTCCTGTGACAATATAACCTGAGCTATGAAAGTAGCTCATGTATAAACAGAACACATACATACAGAATTACAGTTTGAAGTTTGACTTTGAACCTGTTAGGTGTTGTTGCTGTTCTATTCGTACCTCTGGTGGAGATTTGTAATTGGTCTGCAGGGGTGTCCGTTTGTCAGCTGGTGTAAAATCAAAGTCGGATGATGACCCATCTCTGTCACTGTAGTTTATGTATAATGGGCAATGCTCATGATGGCCGGTCTGACTGTGCTTGAGTCTTAATCTAGTCTTCAGTCATTCACAGGCAGACATTTAGAACATGATTCACTCATTTATGAACAAAAAAGTTTCTCATAAAATGAATAAAAATGAATGAATTGCACAGAGAGTAATATGGTCCCATGTCGCTAAAGATCGGAGGTTCAATTTGGAAGGTTAGTGCAGCTGATGATGATTTCCTAGACAGTAGTTCTCCATTATCTCATCTGCTATCTTTTCTTCAGTCTGCTGCTTGTGACCTTGAACACCTGCCCACAGTGGCTCAGATAAGATGATCTTTGGCTGCCCTTTTGGAAAGCTGTTGCACGTTATTAGAAGTCTCCCATCAGACTGTTTCTCCAGTGGCCTCTCCTGCACAAAAGCAGTTAAATGCAGGTAACATAAATAACTTTAGCCTCAGTTTCAACTGGATCCTTATGAGCAAAATACAGGAAGAATTGGTTTATTTACAACTGTCAGACGTTATTGGCTCCAATTTGCAGTTTACTTAGGAAACACTCCACTCTTTTGATAGTTTCCTCAATCCACCATTAATCCAAGGTGAACAGAGTCTCCCATGTAAGTGGAACTGAAAATACAAAAATACACAAAATCCAACTTTGTGCCATTTTGCCTATCAGACTCTTAAAGTGATCAGAATCATTTTCTCTGACAGCATTTGTCTTTTTGAACTCCTCATCAATGATAGCTGTAGTTCACAAATATCTACAGGCTCATTTCTGCAAACACTAGTCCACAGAAACTCCTGCAGGTAAAACTGGGCAAACCTGACTGACAGCCTCTAAAGGACTTGTAAAAAAAAAAACAATTCCTTGAGGTGAGCATCATTAAGGAGAATACAAGGCAATGTTTCACTGGTACTCTCTGTCTATTCAAAGCATGCTGTGTAATTCTCTAACATATAAAATGTTTATTGTAATATTACCGTTCTGAATATTTCCTTTGAATATTGCTCACCAGTTGCCCTTTGTTCCATATAAAATGTGTCTCATTTAACAATTCACAGGCACAAAGGGGAAAATGCTGCTATATTTTTGCAGAGCTTTTAAAAGCTTTTTTTCTTTACAGCGTTTATAAGATGTGAAAGGTGGACAGTCTGATTTTTCTTTTGATGGTCTTACAAATATTGCTGTAGGCAGGAAGCAAAGTGTATAGTTTTAATAACAAATAGCACTTTTGAATCATGTTATTTTGAGTTTATGTAAAAAAAACTCACTGGATTTGTAGATTTTCCATGAGACTAAAAACATTCTAGGTTTAATTGTATGTCTGTTCATCCTGCTATTAAGGAGATACAGTTAGCTCCATCATCTATAACTCTGATGTCATAGTTCTCTGCCACCAACCATTGAATTGCTACTTTAAGGTTGTGGGTGAGTTACATATCTTGGGATATTGCTCATCAGAGTTGGGAAAATTGAGTGTGAGGTGGACAGATGAGCTGGAGTAGCATCAGCGTAATGCAGACATTGTACCAGACTGTTGTGGTGAAGAGGGAGCTGAGACAGAAGACAAAGCTCTTGATTTACCAGTCGATCTACATTCCATCATGTCCTGCGTCTGACTTATGTTACCACCACCCTTTAATCCTCTTAATTTGAAACCTGTATATATTTGAAATGAGAAACACTCCCCACTACTTCATACAGTTAACCTTTGGAGAGAAACTACATTTCTTGCAAACCATTACTGAGATTTAGTTTAGTTGCATAGAGAGTTTTTGGAGACACGGTTTGAGCTCAGAGAAGTGACTTCCTCTTAGTGTGTAGTAAGCCCCAACAAGTTCTGGCTAAAGGACCGGGCACCCATATATGTGTCCTGCAAAAAAATCGGGTACAAAAATATCCTGAAAGTTGTCTCTGCATGGCTAGTTCTTTCTCAATAAGCTGACTGCTTTGTGCCCATGTTCAAAGATGTATGTCAACATGTTGATCATGTTCTCTTCTGTCATATGGATTTTGGCAGCTGGACAGTCAGATGACGCTGTTTAAAAGGTAAAAGTAAAATTTCTCCTGTAGAAATGATAGCCTGGCCTGGTTAAAGGCTCCTTCAGCAGGTCATCTGTCTCCACTGCTATGCAAATGACACACAGCCCTTTATCTTTGATTCACCTGATTGCATGATCTCTATCAAAAAAGTTGTAAATTGCAGTTCAAAACTTAGTGCTATGATTGTTTAAAAGAGGCCAAAATTAGGATTTTGGTTGTTGGGTACAGGCCAGAAAAGAGAACCTAATTTTACTGTGTATTCTCTACACTACATCTGTGTCAGCAGGGTGATTTCTCACAACAGTATAAACATTAAAATACAGTCTGGAACTCTGATGAAGTTTTAGTACTTAAACATTACCGAGGTCACACGATTTCTGTTACGGGACAGTTGTGAAAAGCCCTTTTATGCTTTTGTTGACAATTTCGTCTCAATGAATGTAATATTTTTCACATGTTCCTAAAAAAACAACCTGCAACTGGTTGCAAACAATGTATTTGGGATCCTCACCAAAACCAAATGCTGTACTAAAATCTGTAAACTGGGTGCTGAGTGTATTAAGTCACATTGGGTGCAACAGTGGCCACTAGGTCCTTGATGTTTCATTTTTTTTTTTGGAACTTTTTATTTAGATTTTTCCAGTTTAACATAGAACTTTACCTGAGACAAAATCAGTGATGTAATACAAAAAAGGGTACAAAACATAATGCATACATAAATATTGCTGCATATGGTGCAAATCTACATCCGATATACATTCTACACTGCAAAGATAAAGACACAGAATAACATACAGACCAATATGTACACATACATATACATATGTGCACGCATATATACACACATACCCCTACCTATATACACATGTACACATTCACACACACATACCTACTCATCGTGTGTCAGGGCCCGTTTCCATTACTCAAAGAACCACCTCAACAACCCAAACAGTTCACATTGTCAGGTAGTTTCCGACCATGCTCCACCTCCGATCAAAAAGGTCCATTCTCAACTGTAGTGACGCAGTCATTCTTTCCATAAGATACACCTGTCTTAACCTCTGCTTCCACTCAGCCACAGTCGGCGGTTTAACATTCTTCCAATTTGCCATTATAGTTATCTTAGCAACCAACAATAAAATATGCAGAATATATCTTTGGTCAGCACTGAAAAGGTCGACCAGTATAACACCAAGCAAGTAAAACAGTACATTTGAAGGGATTTCTTTTTCCATAATTTTCTCCATTTCATCTTTAATATTTTTCCAGTATTCAAAGATAACTGGACAATCCCAGAATATGTGTGTGGTGTCTCCTATTTTACCGCATTGTCTCCAGCACAAAACTGCTGAGGAATCTTTAACAAAATCTGAGCTATCCAAAGGAGCATGAAAAAATCTGGTTTTAAGTTTCCAGTCGAATTCTTTCCACTGCTGACCATTGATACCTTTATGACTGTTGTTACAAAGTTCATCCCAAAGTTCATCTTCTATTATGGTATTACATTCCAGTTCCCATTTCTCCTTAATATTCTAAGTATTCTCACAAGAGTCTGATCAAAGTCTTTTGTACAAATTAGAAATGTGTTTACATGATGGGAAATGTTTTTCCAAGATTGTAATAAAATATTGTTCTATACTATTTGGAATTTTGCAAATTCGCTCTTTTTCTTTATGATTTGTGACGTAGTGCCTAATTTGCAAATATCTATAAAAATCATTTGAGGGAAGGTCAAATTGTTCCTGGAGTTGGGTGAAGGACTTCAAGTGTGTTTCTTTAAATAACTGATCAAAAATAGTGAGACCTTTAGCCGCCCATCTCCTAAAGCCATGACCTAAAATCGAAGGCATTCCACTAATGCAGAGGCCTCATCCACAGTCAGTATGGCCAATTTAAGATTTTTAAAGAAATGATTAATTTTTCTTCTTTTGATTCTTGTAAGTGACCCTTACATAATTGTTCATAATATTTAGCAAAGGCATCTGATACTGTTTTGGGGTGTGTTTCAACATCATCTGAATAAGGTTGTTTAATTTTAGGAACTATACGACTCGCTTGTGCCTTCTGTAGTTGAAATGATAGTAACCTGCTGGCCTTATTTCCCAGTTCGTAGTATTTCCTATCAATGAACCTAAGGGCACCCTCTGCCTTATATGTTAATATCTCATCTAACTTGGCTCTATTTTCTTTAAGTTTATCAAGAACTTCTTGTTTCCCATGTTGTTTATGTTCTTTTTCTAATCTCTTAATTTCATTTTCTAATTCCACTTGTTCTTTAAGTCTGTCTTTCTTCAACCTTGATCCTATTGATATTATTTTTCCCCTTATTGTGGCTTTTCCTGCATCCCACAGGATGGAAGGCGAGACCATTCCATTATCATTCAGAGCAAAATATTCAAGTATAGCTGACCTTATTTCTTCTTTGATTCTAACATCTGTCAGTAGTGAAATGTTAATTCTCCAGTACTTCATACACGGCTCCAATCCCAAGTCAAGTGCCATTACAACTGGGCTATGGTCTGAAATGGTCATTGATTCAATCACACAGTTCTTAACCTGGTATATGTCCTTTTTTGAAACTAAAATGTGATCCAACCGTGAGTAAGTCCCGTGCACCTGTGATATGAAGGTGAAGTCTCTCTCATATGGGTGAAGATGGCGCCACACATCTACCAACCCTAGCTCTTTCAAAATATTTGATAGGCTTTTAGACATTCTGGTTTGAGGTTTTAAGGATATTGGTAATTTATCTAGTTTATTATTTAATACACAGTTCAAGTCCCCTCCCATAATAAAAATGCCTTCCCTCTTGTCTGCTACCAGGTGTGCAAGCTTTTTGAAAAAATAAGGGCAGTCTTCATTAGGTGCATAAGCATTTAAAATTGTTACCTTACGTCCAGCAATTGTCCCTATAACCATAACATATCAGCCCTCTATATCCTGAGACTTTTTCACAATGAAAGTACACAGCTCTACTAAACAGTATAGCTATCCCTGTCTTTTTGCGTTTTCCATACGAACTACTATAAACTTGATCTACCCAGTCCCTTTTTCATTTTTGGTGTTCTATTTCTGTAAGGTGCGTCTCTTGAAGTAAGACTATGGAGCAGTGCATTTTCTTCAACTCTCCCAGTATCTTTTTTCTTTTAATTGGGCTGTTTATTCCATTTATATTGTAAGTAATTAAATTAAGTAATGTCATCATTGTACATAGATTGTTTCATGTAACACAGGCCTGACCATTTACTAGCATCTGTTAGACAGAAAAAAAGATGTATCTCCAAATGTATAACACTAAGCAAACTGAAACTCACCACTTGTCTCAGGTAGAACATAATAAGAACACTAAGAACACAAAACAGAACTTCCACATTTCCAGCCAGACACAGAACATAATCTGTAGCTATGTCTGACCCTCGGTGATAATAGGACAGAGGGTGGTGACCTGACCCCTCTGTGGTAGATCGCACACAATGTGCAATAATAACCAATATTACACTGATATGTAAAAGAGGTCTTAATGAGTGTGACTCACTCATGTAAACATAAAGAGTCCGCCGTCAGAACTTATTCTCTTTTGTTTTAATATTTTGTGACAACTTGAGGTTTTAAATTAAGCTTTAATATCCTTTAGTCATTGTCCATACATGTTCACTTCTATAGCTTAAGTAATCTCAGCCTCCAAATTGAGGCACATTAGGATAGTTTTAGGCATCATATACCTTGTTTATATTATTCGTCCTCCTTCTCTTGTTCCATCATGGCCTTCAGATCCGATGCTGCCAACATGCTGCTTTTCTTTCTCCTTGTGCTGATGTTCCATCCTTCAGTCAGTCTCTCCTCGATGCGCTCCTTCTCTCCGTACTGCACCTGGACTCCCAGCTCTCTCAGAGTGTCCTCAGCGCTCATCAGCATGGGGAAAATCTTTTCTCCTGAGTCCATCTTGAGCCTCAGTCGGGCTGGATATAGGCACTTTGCCTGTATGCCATTTTGCTTTAACTGCTTGATGGCTGCATGAACCTTAGCTCGCTTCTTTTGTAGCTCAGGAGAATAATCTTGATCGAAGAAAATGTTCTTATCTTGAAACAGCACCTGTCCTTGGCTCCATGCTTGTTGCAAAACAATGTCCTTTACAGCTGCATCCAGGAATCTCACGATAATTGATCGTGGGGGCGCCGCTGGGTTTGTCGGTCTGGTCTGGAGTGAGCGGTGCGCTCTTTCAATTTTAATGTCCAGGTTAGGTGGTAGCCTCAACACTTTGGGTAGTAAGTCCTTCACAAACTCAGCCACATTGCCTTGTTCACTCATCTCTGGTATTTGGAAAATCCTAAGGTTGTTTCTTCTCAGCCTGTTTTGTAGGTCGTCACATATATCCCTGAGTTGTCTATCATGCTGAAGCAGGTACCTTAGCACACGCTGCTGTCTCACCCCCGTATCTTCCACTCCGCTCACTCTCCCTTCCATCTCGCAAATCCTCTGCTGATGGTCACCAAGCTGCCCTTTAATATCAGTCACAGCCTTTTCCAGGCGCTCAAGTGTCTGTGCAGTTTGTTTATGCCCTTGAGTATTTTCTTCGCGAAGTTTTCTCATTTCCTCTATCATCAGAGACTCGGTATCGCACACCTTGTGACTAGTAGCATTTAAGCTAGCGCTGTCCGAGGTCGGTGTTTTATCGCTTGTTTCTTTCAAAGTCCCCTGTTTTCCGTGTCCCTTGTTCCTCGAGGAAGATGACATCTTGTTCATATATTAGTTTCCGATCTGGAGACCTTAAATATCTATAGTTGTCAAGGTTTTCTAAGTTTTTCTGACGGAGCTTCGTCTCTTACCTGTTGTTTCAATCATGACGTCACCGGAAGCTGCGGTCCGTGATGTTTTCACTTGTACTTTCCTTCTGGTTTTTACTATTCCTGATCTCATTTGTCTCGCAACTACTAAAAGAACAGATTACTGAAGTCCCTCTCATGTTTGTGCATTAATTGCAAAACTACAGAAAGCAGACAGCGTAACATAGAAGTAGACAGAAACAGTTGATGTAGCTTGAAAGCTAAGTCGACCAACCAGCACCTATAGCACACGCTAACTAATGAACTCAGTTGTTTAATCAGTGCATAATCCTAACTGCAAACAAGACAATTCCCCTTTCATGTACCAGTTTGTTTCTTTGTCAGAGAAGGACAGTAGCCACAAATGTAAAACAGTGAAGATCAGGTTCTGTTAAGTCACCGTCCACACACATCATTATGTGTTAGAACTAGTGTCATCATAAAACTGAAATAAACTGAAGTAAATAAAACAAGTCTATAAAAGTACATTTTTGGAAATAAAAGTTAAGCTGTTTAGTTTGAGGGCTAATTCAATCACAAAAAGCCAATTCAGTTTTTAAAAAAAATCAAATTTGTTTGAGGCTTGTATTTATTGTCGTCATAAAGAGGTGACTGAAATAATGACAGTGACCATGTGGATCTGAGTGCCCCTATGAAGCTAGTCTGAAGCTGTGACTTTGTGATTGCAAAGCCTCTGTTATCCTCTGTCTTTGTTGTGGTCCTTGAAACAGTGAATGTAATGGACCTACAGCTGCCCATGGGTCTGTTACATAAGGTAGAAGGAGGTGAGAAGGGTTCACATGTTATATCCTGAATATATTCTACATTTTGAAAACAGAAAAAGAGGAAAAAATCTAAACAAATGTGATGTAACTTAAATTTGCAGGGACATCAACACTCATGCAGGTAGCAAAGAAATACATCACTCTTGATTGTGGAAACAAACAAAACAATGCTGGCTCCTCTCACTCTGTCATATCCTCTCTTGATAGTGACTTGAAGGCTTTCCTCAATAGAATGTTAGTTTATGTTGCAACAGAAGTTGTTACGTCTATCGTATAAGACACTGTAATGCAATTTATTCAATTAAATTGTTTTACAAAAACTTTCCACTCATTCCAGTTCAGGCTTCTGATAAAAAGAATACAACATAAGAATTATGCAACCTTTCAGTCGTTTCCTTGCACTGACTGGCCTCCGTTTCACCTTCTCTCAGGCTGTTTATTACCAAAATAAACCCCCATTAATAAAGTAGCCACACCTCGAGGGTTTGCAGGTTCTAAAACTGAGTACCATTTTTTACAAAATAACAAAAAGAGATCAACAGATGCATCAGGTGAAAATGGAGAAGACTCCACAAAGGATCAATACCAGTGTCCTTTACATTTTTATGGTATTCTGCTTATTTGCTCATTTGATCTGGATATTGTGGAGCAAGAATAAAAACAATTATGCCTCTGACCAGATGATTGATGGACAGGCGTCAGAATGAGCAGCATGCTTATTCAAATCTAAAACATCAAAACTAAATGTCTATATGTTAGATGTTCTGTGCCTCTCTGGTTGTAGCCATGACAGCATTCTAGCTATGGATGCTCACACAAGTCTGTCCTCTGGTTGGTAAATTTCATCGGATTTGGATTAACTGTTGTGAGTGTTGTTTTACTGTGTAAATAATGTGCAAGCTAAAGACCAGAATAGTTGCCTTCACTTGTTCTGTATCCTGCCTTTCTACACTTTCTTCTGGTCTCGTGCTTCAATCCCGCTGTGATCCCAACACCTGCTTTGAAGTGCAATGAATCTGTCAGTCATGTGAACTTCCAAGTGTGTCTCTTATATTATATACTCACAGTTGCACCTGAGGTCTGTATTACAAAGCAGGATTAGCGAGCTAACTCCAGGTTTAATTCGTCATCACCATGGTAACTTTTGCTGAACTCCTAACCTGATTTATGTTCAGAACAACAGATAAACACATAGAAAAGCACCATCGACTGACCAGGCAGTTGTCTTGGAAAATGGTGTCACCATTTCTAGAAGATCTCGTGGACATCAGTGTGCACATAGTAAGAGGGTTTGTTTGGCAGTTAGTTTATACAGCTGCAACATTTCAAAGCTAGTTAAATGTTCTACAGGCCTCTGCATAGTCATATAATCTTACAACAGAGTGATTAACGCACTAAAGCCTTATACTTGTGGACCTAATAAGGTTTGAAAATAAGCCTACTTACCAGTATGAATGAGATATTTGTTCTTTACTTGCTCTGTAAACTGTTTAAACACAACTAGCGTTGCAGCCAAAAGAAAATTGTCTCACATGCCATAACAATACATTTTTAATTTAACAGAATACATGTCTGCAATTATAGTCAGATCACAGATCATACCTTATATGATACAGTATTATTGATAAGCATGTTAAATTATGTATTCAAAGTTGGAAGTTTAGTTTTCTTCCCAGTTCTTCTTCCTTTTGCTTTCGGTGCTGCAGCTTTGTTGCTTTTGGCATGCTGGAGTCTATCCCAGCTGACTCAGGCGAAGGCAGGGGACACCCTCGACAGGTCGCCAGTCTGTCGCAGGGCTACATATAGAGACAAACAGTCACTCTCACATTCACACCTACGGGCAATTCAGAATGATCAATTAACCTCAGCATATTTTTGGACTATGGGAGGAAGCCGGAGTACCCGGAGAAAACCCACGCATGCACAGGGAGAACATGCAAACTCCATGCAGAAAGATCCCGGGAAAGCCGGGATGTGAACCAGGGATCTTCTCGCTGCAAGGCGAAAGTGCTTACCACTACACCACTGTGCAGTCTGTAGCTTCTTATATTGTCTACAAAAACCCTCTTCTGGCCAATATTCAACATTATAACTCGAGTACAGAAGGCCATGCGGATATGAACTGCAACTTGGCGGAGACATAAAACCAGGAGGTAGCATTTCTAGAGGTACAGCTATAACAGGAAACCTTACCGCTGAACAGAGAAACCACACGTGTCAGCTGGTTCTCTTTTCCTGTAATGTCAGATGAGTTGATCTCTGTACAGAACCACATCTGCGACAGAGCAACAGTCATTTAATGTGAATCCACTGAAAACATTATGAAGAATCACATGTGAACCACTGCAGCACTGAATGTTGTCCAGAACAGTTTTGTTGATTGCAGGAAATTGATGTTTTGTTTTGTTTTTTGCAATTTCAAGGGTATTTGATTTGGCTAATCAAAGTTTGTGGGTTCAAAGTTTGAAGAGAGTTTGGTGGTGATGCCTTTAAATTTGTTGCATCGGGAGCTGGGGAGGATTTTGCTTTAATTTTTATTTTATAGTAAATGATGCAAAGCAAAGACTTAAATCAGAAACTGCCCTGGAATAGCTTAATGTTAAATGCAGCCCATAATATCACAGTGTTGAGCGAATGAAAATAATTGTAGGCTGTTTGTAGATACTGAATGGAAGTCCTTGGTTAGTCACAATATATGACGAAAGTTTCTTGACAGAGATGGCTGTTGATGTGTCAACATCTGCTTCTCTGAATCAGGAAGTCCTCTACAGCTTCCTGTCAACTCTCACTGAGCACAAACGCAGGAACAAATTATGAAATGAGGACTTCTGCCGTACACATGTGAAGGTAACAGTCCAACCAGTGGCTTCAGTAAAACGTAGCACTTATGTTTACCGCTAAAACTGTAAGTAGAAAGGCGTTTTTATGAAGTAGCTGCTAAGTAATGCCAGAGTTCTGTTTTATATTGATATAAACCACATTTAATAGCAGACTGTGTTTGTTCTGTTTTAGCTCCGTCTGTAGCTTTTTAGCTTCTCTTCATCTACTACAGGCTGTGACAGAAACTGGATGTTCCCAAACTATGTCAGTAAGGATTACATTCACATTGTAATGGATTATAGTGATTTATTTTTATTTCTGCTTTGTTTACATTAATCAGTTTTCAAGTAATTAAATCAATATTGTCATCAACATAACCTACAGTAAGTGAAGTATTTAAAAACTAACGATGTCATGTATTATTATACAGTGTATTTGTCTTTAACATTGAGCAAAATACTCTTCCTGATTCGTCTACAGCAGAACATGGCGATCAGTTTCATTTGGTTCAGTGGGAATTCCCACAAATGTAGATTTGACATTTGAAATGGTCATCAAGTATTAATTTACATAGACAGACTAGTTATTGGGAAGTCAAAGGGGGAAACCTGTGCATAGCATGAAGTGACATCTCTTGTTCGTCACTCTCAAAGATAAACAGGTTTTTAGTCCAGAGTTGATCACTTATCAATCAGGGTAGATTAAGAACCACATCTATTATCTTTTGAAATACAGGTCTATATAATATTAAACTTCAATAAAATGTTTATACAACAAGTATGCTTAAGTAAACGCATTTAGAGCGTCATTAAATCATAAGACACTGCAACTTTGTAATTATGTAAATTTCTTAAAAGGGGCATCTGTTCCCTTGATCCAGAGAGGAAGCCCCCAGGGGGCTCATTAGTCAGTCATGAAATTTACTTTGTATTCACATTTTGATTGATTTGATTCTTGTCAGTCTCTCAGCTGCAATGACAACTTCTTATGCTGCATCTGACATCTTTTTTTGTCATCATTTTATTCTTCCACATTGTCTTTTTTCATGAAAGTTAGGAAAGCCTTCCTGCTAACTACAGCTAAGTACTCTGGAGATGTAGATTCAGGCCCAAATAGAAATCGTAGCTATAATCTGACTTCTGAGCCTGTACAGTGTTGGAGCTGCTTAAACCACCAAGATTCTCGAAACTAGAATATGGGCTTTATCTGGGATTCTTAAATCAGGATGTGATGCACAAAAACAGGATACCTCCCAAACCTGATCATAACCAGGATACTCATGTCCATAAAACCATGCTCAGCTACAGATAAACTGTAAATATTACAGTGGTGGGACACAGCCTGTACCAGTAACAGTCTGACTCTGGGTCATGTTGTGACTGACTAAATAGGTTTTTGTACAGCTTCTCATAAACTCTCAGGACAGATTATGACTCTGAATCACGTTTCCTTATCTAAACAGGTGTAGCTAGTGTGACTGCTACAAAAACTGTATGAATCCAGTTCAGAAAATCCTAAACTCCGTGAGAACTTCCCTGTTGAGACTTAGAACATAGAGAGTACTAATATCACAATTCATATTTGAAAAAAATGTAATTAAGGCCTATGATTTGGCAATAAAATATGCATTGCTAGTTTTATTGAAGTTTTTACTTAGGTTGTAGATGTCAATATAGCTTCTGCATTGAGATTTGGAAACAACAGGAAAATGAGACAGACGTTTGCTTTTCCAAAAGGAACGAAAAAATGAAGATTTCCTTGGTTAGTCACAACTTACTCAAACCAACAGAATATCAGTCATCAGTTATAGTCGATGCGAGGTCTGATATTTGATAGTAGCACATTTCCAATTGTTCTGGCTGTATTTAAATATATTTAATGTGAAGGCAAAGAAAAATGTGAAAACCACAGCAAACCAGATCATCCTGCCCTAAATATGTTTATTGATGTTTAGCTATTGATTGCACTCGTAGACATGTCCATGGATCTCAGTGAGGAAGAGTCGACTCCTCTGGTGATCAGAGACCGAGGAGGCAGCCAGAGGTCCAGTTCAAGCTCAGCCTCCATGTTGCAAGTCCACCTCTACTTCTTCCCTGGAACAAAGGACGCAACAACAATACACATTTCATCTGGACAAATATCTGCTGAGAACGTCTGCATCCAAGCAGGGAAAAAATGTGGTAAGATTTCAATGACGAATCACAGGCTGAATAATGTGTAGTGTCAAATAGTATAGTATAGTACTTTTAGTCTAAATATTGGCATTTCCTCGTTAATTTGCAAATATTTTCCCAAAACTCTGTACTGGTTTAGTATAAGGACATTTTTGGTTCTTTTTGATTCATCTAAAGCTAATTGTTCATATGTGGCCTGTCATATCATGATGTTGGTTTTTATTTCTGTCTCCAGGAATCTTACCAATATACCAAAGCCTATTTGGTTTAGCATCTGCCGACCTCTCATTTTGGTATGCTCCATCACACATGTTTGACCCAGATGAAAACTTACAAGTTCACTTTAGAGTCAGGTAGGTGGAACCTCCTTAAAAATCAACATTCATTCATTCACATAAGAAAGTTGTACATGTTCATGTCAAACCTGGATTCAGGCCTATGTACTAAATGGAAAAAAACAAATCAGGAAAAACAACCAGACAGAAAGAAGATAAATAAATAAAACACATTTATTATAGCCGTTTTCAAAAGAGAAAGTCATTCTTGCTTGACCTGTTTAGCCAGTGTTATAGAGCAAATGAAATACAAAAAGTGTAGATCCTACACTTTACTGATGCTTCTTGCACCAACTCTTAATATATTATTTATTGTATATTATGATTTTCAAAATGTCTTCTGTAAGCACATAGATTGCATATAGAATGACATTACAATGTATCACTAATCCTGCTCATTCATTCTGACAGAATCATGAAAGATCACTTGAGTTACATCAGCAATGTTGGATGAAGTTTTTGATAAATGCCAGAGAGCTGCTGTAATTTGTCTCAGCTGTGCCTTTTTAAAAGTCTCCTGTTCATAAATGTGTTTCTTCTAAGATGCAGTAACGTCAGATAACATCACTGACAAGAAATGAAAAGTTACTGAAAATACGGTGCCTGCCGCAACAGATACAACAGGCCCGCTGCTTCTGAGTACGAGATATTTTGGGCTAGAGAGGAAACTTTTACTGATCAGGAAGCTACAATATGTGATGCTGCTGGTCATCATTTTGTCATAGAATCTTGAAATATTTAAATATCACTTTTTCTTTAGCTTTAGGCTAATTTTTGTCTTGGAACTTAGGTTGGTGACAAATGCTTTTTTGTCAAAAACACAAACACTGATTATGATATTGCATTTCTTCCTGTGTGAAGGTTTTTCTTTGGAAACTGGTTTGAACAGGGACCCAGAACATCATACCGCTACAGTCTGACCAGAGACAGAGTCAACACAGTGCTTGACTACAGTGTCATTGATTATCTTTTTGCTCAGGTGAAGTACAAAATATTAAGCTAATTTAACACCAAATGTATCGGCTCACAAAGTCAAATAATTTTATGTTAAATATTTTACTTTCATCATAATCAGTGCAACAAGTCAGGCGATGACTATAATAGCGAAACATTCTAAACATTGTAATGACTCAAGTACAAAATAAGTAACTCCTTACTTCCAGTGAGGCCGATTTCTACTGTGAGGTTCTTCAGTTTAATTCCTTAGAAAAATCAGATTTATCTATAAGATGGTCTGACAACCTTCATGACTGTACATTAGTTCTCTCAGAGTCAATGGAGCTAACATTAGAATTGTCGCCACGTACAACACACACACTAATTCAGTACTACAAATGGTTTTATTACTCTGTAGTGGTTTGGTTGTGATTTAAGTAAGGATGAAACACAATTTATGGCCAAAAACAACTGGATGCATTATCTGTGTTTAAGACTGTGTCACTGATTGAGTTCTTTGGCTCTTAGTTGCGAAGTGACTTCATTGCCAGTGAGGCGGGAGTAGCTCCACCTTTGAGCACCCAGGAGGAATGTCTCGGCCTCGCAGTGCTGGACTTGTGGAGGATGGCTAAAGAGCGGCATCAGAGTGTACGAGAGGTCTGCAGGACTGTCAGGTATTTATAGCTGCTCAAGGCTTCCTTTTAACTTTCATACACACTTGTAAATTGTATTCATCTGAAGATTTCAGTGTGTGAGAAGTTGTTTTTACCAAATCTGCCATGTTATCTCATGCAGGTAGCAAACTAGCCTTCACCAGTTCTCAGTTCAACAAAAAGGAAGTCTATAGTTTAAATTTTACTCTTTCAGAAATAGAATGACTTTGCTGCATTTCTTGAAAACTGTGATATATGTGTTATAGTTTGCAATCTCTTCCTCTCCAGCTACAAGTCCTGCCTTCCCAAGTCCCATCGCCATGACATCCAGAGACGAAATCGCCTGGATCGTTATCGAATCCGAAACACCCTCAAACATTTCCTTAGGAAGCTTGGCAACTGCTCAGTAGATGAGTGCAGCTTGAAGCTGAAGTACCTGATTGAACTAGCAGGCATCGAGCCCTCTCTGGGAAGTGAAATCTTCCAAGTGAATCATGCTTCTTCCCACTCCATGTCAACGTTCTCTCTTGTGCGGGTCACTGGAGAAACTGGAATTCAAACCAGTGGAAGCTGTCATTCTGTTGATGCCCCGGTAAGAGCAAGTTAAGTTTAAACTGCAAGTGATGTTAGGAGAGTCTAAACTACCCGACTTCAGGTTTCCTTGTTGTTGTAAAGTCCTTGGAGCTTTGTGTTTCCGATGGTCCTCCACTGTGTTTGTATGTCAAAGGGAACTCTACAGAGATGCTGAAAAGCCATAAATATTCTGCTTTTTCAGGAGTGGCACACCTTCTGTGATTTCCAGGAAATCATTGACATCGGGATAAGGAGGGTCTGCCATGAGCAGGTTCTCCAAGACAGCAGGATGGTGACAATAACACGAAAGGACGACAAATGCTTTGTAAAAGACAAATTTTACATGCATCCTTGATTTTTCATATTTACTGAAAACATTATTTCCATCTTTTTTGGTTTGTTTTGATGTAAATGACGTGCGCCAATTCATTCTTAAACTGAATCACAGGAGGCCAAGTTCCAGACT
Organism: Amphiprion ocellaris; assembly: GCF_022539595.1. Lineage (NCBI taxonomy): Eukaryota > Metazoa > Chordata > Actinopteri > Pomacentridae > Amphiprion > Amphiprion ocellaris. Next base: position 23,820,555 of record NC_072767.1, on the reverse strand, counting down.
CTCAAAGAAGCACTTTCGTTTGTGTCACTTGTTGACGGCTACTTCAGATTGACCACAGACTCGAGTCACTTCTTCTGCCAAGACATCGCACCGCCAAGTATTCTGGAGGGAATCAAAAACCACTGTCATGGTCCGATCACGTGAGTCACTTTGTATATATATATGTATATATATATATATATATATATATATATATATATATATATATATATATATATATATATATATTGAATTTGAGAGTTGAAACTTGATTTATAAATATCCATAGTATATTAAAAAAAGACCAAGCAAATCAGAGACATTCGAGAAGAAATTATTCTGTAAATTTGATGATTTCAGATGGATTGACCCTAAATTGTCTACACTGTCTGTAGTCTAATCTGGATTAAACTGATCCTGCCTACAATCTTCTCATAATGGGTATGACAGTAATCTAATCTGCTGGGGATTAATACATTGAGCAGTTTTTTTTTTGTCAGATTATGGCTGGTTGTTCTCAGTTTTGAAATGCTTTTAACATGATAGAAAGTTCTCTTTGTAATAACAGTGATGTGAGGCTGGAACTTCAGATTGACCTCAATAATAATATTCATGTTTCTTACATGCTCATTGTGTTTTGGGGGGAAAAAAGACAGTATTATCTACACAAACTCCTGCTTTTATACATTTTGTCATTCTACCAGAATTTCTGTTTTTTCTTTGTTATGTCATAGATTTTAAATTTTTTTTCGTATTTTGTTTGACCAGATCAGAGTTTGCAGTCAACAAGTTGAAAAAGTCAGGATATAAAGGAGGTACCTTTCTTCTACGACAGAGTCCTAAGTACTACGACAACTTTTTCCTCACTGTTTGTGTTCAGGTAAAGACAGAAAAATACATATTTACAAGATATTGTCTAAAAATTTACAAGTCCTTGGCCTAACGGCAAGAAAGATACTTTGCTGCCCTACAGCTGTAATATTGGCGCCATCTTAGTGTGGAGTAGCTAAGATACACCTAAATGACTAGGGTGTGCAATGTAGTGGCATCTTGTGGTGAGTTTGCAGATTACAACTCTTCCTTTTAAAGCATGTCAGAGTACCTGCTTCCACTTCAAAAAACACATAAGGCCCTTTCTAGAGACAGTGTTTTGGTTTGTCTGCTCTGTGCTACTGTAGAAACATGGCGGCTCAACATGTTGGGCTCCGTGGAAGATTATACACCTCTTCTGTTGATATGACAATCACTCTAAACTAATGTGAAACAGTGATTCACTTACAAGCAAAATTACAAGGGTGATCTGCAAATCAGGCCTCTGGCTGTAAATGTATCTATATGCAGATGATGCCCTATTCTTTTCTTAACATCATTTCCAAATTGAAATGAAGGAAAACAACTTCACCCGCTCCAAGCTGAGGAACTGGAGCTTGCAAATAGTTGGAGAAGTATCTGTTCACTCAGATATGTCCAACATAATTGCTATGTAACTTACATCAAGATTAAAGTGTGTGAATACTGTATTTTGAAGTTTGACCAAAAAAACCCCTCTTATTTCTGCAGACCCCACTTGGACTTGATTATAAAGACTGTCTCATCATAAAGAATGAGAATTACAGTCTTCCTGGTGTCCACAAATCATTTTCCAGCCTAAGAGAGCTCACCAGTTATTACCAACACAACAAGCTGCTGCTGGCAGAAGTACCGGTTAAGTTGGCTCGCTGCTGTCCACCCCGACCCAAAGGTAATCTTACCGAGTCATGGATATGGTGACATTATCAAATACACAACACCACACATACCAGTCTACTATTTTGTTGCTATCATGTACATACAAACCAGAAAATGTAGCTCGTAGTACTTAATACTGTTTTGTTTACATAGTTGTATGTGCTGCATCCTTTAATGCTAATTGTCCCAGTACAGTACACAATATTGATTATTTTCTAAATTTAAACAGATAGAGTAAGCTATGGTTATAGTTGTGTGTACAGAACTAAGACAAAATCCACATCTACTTTTATTATGAAAGCTTCAAGTACATTCTGGTTGCAGTAACTTCTCGTGATGATACCCAAATTTACAAGCTGTTTTGAAAGAGACTAGCATACTGTTGCAGTCATCTTACCATTCAAACTTCTGAAGAGTCTGTGCAATTCCATTACATGCCATGCAGCAGTTAGTTAAATAAACAAGCAAACATCTAGGAACCTAGAAAGGTGTTTTATTTGACCTTGACCTCAGTTTTGCACCCCACATCAAAAAAGTTATCCAGTCTTCAATCAGTCAAGTGCATCCGACGGAATCGGTGACATGAATAGAGTTCTTCATCCAACTCCCTCTGTCCAGCATTGCAGTCAAAAGTTCTTTGCTTTCCAGACCGGTGTCTTCTTCCAGCACCTTCCTTAATTGTTGAGCTAGGCCTGCCAACCCTTCTAGCAGTATCAGGTTTCCTTAACAGTCCTCAACCAGCTGCTTTGTTGTGTCTTGCGACATGTCCAGCCAGGGCTAGTCTACATTGCCTAATGATGGTTGACAAGCGTGCATGTGGACCATACAGCGAGTTGTTGGTGAGGTGCGATTTCCAGGAGATGTTTTGTACCATTCGTAGCATTCTGGAATAGGTCCCATCAATTCTTTTTGAGAGTGTCTCTGTTAGTGACCAGGAGTCAGATCCATAAAGTAAGATGGATTCCACTGATGCCTTGAATACTCTCATTTTGATTGTTGCTTTAATAGGAGGTACTCATATTTTTTGACAGAGAGTCATGTGCTGTGTTGGTGTAGCTTCCAAGATACAGGAAATCAACTACTCAACTTTTTCAATTTCAGACCCATCTAGTGCATGCAATGTCTCTTCAGATGTTGGGTTAAGGTGCATGAACTTCATCTTTCCAGCACTGAGGAAGAGTCTAATCAGTCTTGTTTCTCGCTCTACCCGATGCAGAAGGTCTTCTGCTTCACTGAGAGTGTTTTCCAGGAGGGTGATGTCATCTGCGAATGCAAGTTCTGAGAGGACTTCTTCAGGGTGTCTTCTACTTTGACGACACTTTAGGGTCAGGCCATCGGAGGGTGAGATTGCATTCCTCAGTGTATAGTCGAAGCAGATGATGAAGAGGAAAGGTGCTAGACTCTAGCACCTAGCAGCTAGAGGTTCTCCTTGGAGTACTCCGATGTCTGTGGAGAAGAGATCTGTGTTGCCCTCAGGAGTCTTGACTACCACAGTAGTGTTCATATACATAACTTGTATTGCTTCAATATTAGGAAAAGGGATTCCATATGCCAGTACAATTTGGAACATTTTGTTTCTGTCACTTGAGCCAAAAGCCTTCTTGAAATCACCAGGAAGACTCTAGATTTCATCCAGTCTTGCTTCCTCCAAATAAGAACAATCTCCAAGATAAAGCTGATTCTCATACCCAGATCTGGAAAAACTTGTCCATACACTTGTCTCCTCCCGTCTTGATTATTGCAACTCCCTCCTGTCTAGCATTCCCGTACAGCTCCTCTGTCGCCTCCAACTTGTCCAAAACGCAGAAGCTAGGCTTCTTTACGGTTTTAATAGATGGCATCGCATCACACCTATCCTGGTTTCCCTCCACTGGCTCCCTGTTGGTTTTAGAATTGATTTTAATATTTTACTGATCATTTTTAAAGCTCACGAGGGTTTTGCCCCAAGTTACATTTCCAATCTGCTGACCCCTTAGCCTTAGATCCTCAGGTGGATCCTTTTGGTTGTTCCAAAGTCGAGGCTTAAATCTAAAGGTGACCGAACTTCCTCCATCAGGACCCTCGGCTTTGGAACGACCTGTCTGAGGAGATAAGACTTGCAGAGTCAGTAACTTTTAAGTCACTTCTTAAAACCCACTTTTATAGACTTGCATTAATGTGACGTTTACTTTTAGTTTTATTTAGTTTTAGTGTTTTATTCTGTATTATGGCCTGTTTATTTTAGATGTTCTCTCTTGTTTTATTTTAATTTTAGCTGCTGGTGTGTCTCTCTAATTCTTTAATTCTCTAAATTTTTGACTTTATTTTTAACCCTCAGTCCTGTTCTTTAATTTTCAAACTGCCTAGTTCCCTTGTTTGATTTGCGTGCTATTCTAGCAAATTATTCATTTAATTTATTGTCACTCTTGCTATTTATTTTAATTTACTGCTCTGACTTGTCTCCTATATCTTGCTTGATTGTCTCTGTGTTTGTATGTTTTAACTGTCAAAGCACTTTAAAGTTATTATTACTGTTATTATCTATGTGTTGCAGTAATATTCTTTATAGCATCAAGGATACAGGAAAATTTGATACAAGAATACATGTATCATAAATATACTCAGTTACTCGCTATTAGTGTTGCATCAAGTCAATAACTCCATTTCTTGCTTGTAGTATGTGTATCTATACAGCCTGTTCAAAATGTGTAACCGTGAGCATGTTGTCTTTTGTTCCTGAAGAGCTTACAAATCTGATCATCATACGCAGCAGCAGCTCCGTAGAAGCTCAGGGTTCTCCGACACCTGAAAGGAACAAATTCAGTCACATCCAGTTCCACATGATCAAATATAACGACCTGAAGTGGGTAAGTGTGTTGACATGACACCAGCTATATCAGACCCTGTTTATATAGCCTCTAAGTTTTCCTCTAGTTTTTTATACCACTCCCTTTTCGTCTTCATTCCCATTAGTACAATTAATTCTACCAGTATTGCGGCTACTATTATGACCTTTTCTGTTAAAATACTGTCATAGCAACAAATTCTGCTGCTACAGCTGCTCCATTGACACTGTTCTTCAGAGTTAAAATGTTATCCATGATGGAGGAATCATCACTATAGTTTCTGTATGTAATTTCCACATAAGGACGAAAGCCTTGGACAGGGCTCCTTCACTCGAATTTTTAAAGGCTACAAAATCGATATTCGTGATGGAGAGAAACACATGACTGAAGTCCTACTGAAAGAGCTCGATGCTGTTCATAAGAACTGCTGGGAGGTGGGTGTTTACAAGTGATGGCATTATATTTATTTGCTAATTACTCGCAGATTTAACAAATATACGTCACCATTAAACACATGCTGTTTTATTTTACCTTTTCTTTCCCGCAGTCATTGTTTGAAGCAGCCAGCTTGATGAGTCAGATTTCACACAAACACCTGCTACTCGTTTATGGTGTTAGTGTTCATGGAGTGAAAAGTAAGTTCAAATCAAGTTGCGTAATCTTCTTGATGATCTTTATTAGTTTGATAATATGTGAAAAGTTATGTAAGAAGCACTTTCACTGTTTAGATCAGAGTAGAGATGAATATTTAATTGTATAACTAACTTTTCCCTCATTTTTAAAGCATTTTGTGAAATTTGGTGCATTTACAAAGATCAGTGACCCAAATTAATGCATCGATGAACCCATTTAATGAGTTCATAAATGAACTCATGCAAATCCTACATCATTTTCTTCATATTGAGCAAATTAGCTCACAGAAAATCCTCATGTGACCCAGCTCAGTCCCTGTTCTGCGGGTTAGAATTTTCAGATGTGTGCTTGGTTTGAAGTGCAGCTGTAGAAACAAACCTCGCTGTGCCTTACAGACATCATGGTGCAGGAGTTTGTCAAGCACGGGGCCCTCGACCTGTACTTGAAAAGAGGCAGATCTGTGTCGGTGAGCTGGAAACTCGACGTAGCCAAACAGCTTGCATCTGCCCTCAACTTTCTGGTGAGGAAAACTTTCTGATGTAGAAGTGAGAAAAATCCAGTTTTACAGCAGGATTGGCTGGATAAACAATCATTTATTTCATGTTCGCTTGCATCATTAAATTGCCAGATTTGATGTGCTATCTTCCCTTATTATTGCCAGAATTAAAATGACAGTGACTTATGAAATGCCATTACAGTATATTATAAAGACACAAATATTCTTCTGCCCTAGATGATATTTTACCCGCTAAGTTTGGGTTTGCCAGTTTGGCACTATATTTGGATCTGTATTAGCTTCTAACTTTCTTGCAGGAAGAGAAAAACATTGTTCATGGAAATATTTGTGCCAAAAACCTGCTGCTGGCCAGAGAAGGCGACCCTTCTCAGGGCACATCTCCCTTCATCAAGCTGAGCGACCCAGGAATCAGTGTGGCTATGCTGGGCAAGGATGGTAAAGAAAAGACTGCTTTCTAATCTCTCCCTAATCATGATATCACATGTATAATAAAATGAGTGCAAAATTAGAGATATGTGACAAACAAGGGTTGTTTTTGTTCTGGGACTGTAAAAGTTACTAGACTCATGAGCTGAATTTGTTTCTTAACTAGTGTTGCATTCAAATGTCTAACTAAACAGATGAATAGATAATCCAGTGTGGTAAATGAAGTTGCTTTTTCTTCAGTCGTCCTGGACAGGATCCCCTGGGTTGCCCCCGAGTTGCTGGAGGCTCCAGACGATCTGACCCTGGAGTGTGATAAGTGGAGCTTTGGTGCCACAGTGTGGGAAATCTTCAACAATGGAAACTCCCCGCTGCGAGGCTGGAACCTGGATGAGGTACATCAAACAACACGCTGATCACACAGGACAGCAGTGGAGATTTAGCTTATCTGTAGTTTAAGGTTTAGGAAGGGTCTAAACTTGTGTTGTCTGGATTAAAGTTGCATGATCGATTAAACTCCATGTGGAACAGAAGCTGTAGTTTAAACTGTGTCTGTGGGTTGACCTGAAAACGTTCACTACGTCCTGTAGAAAACCTTTCAACTCCTATAGAGGTTTCTTATGTTTAAGTTCTTAGAGGTCAGTATAGAACTGACCAACAGCTCCGATTAATGTCTAATATTTTTAATTCTGATCAAGTATGTATGTTATCTTGAATGCAACATGGTGAAAAGGAGCATTATTGTATATTTGTTACCACCTCTTCCTCACATAATTTTTGGTTGATTAGAATAAACCTCATGCATCATTAACTGGGGCTACTGGTGTGTTTTTCTGTAGAAGCGGCAGTTTTATGAGGGCTTCCAGCAGCTGCCTCCGTCCCAGTGGACAGAGCTGGCGGACCTGATCAGTCAGTGTATGGACTACCAGGCAGCCGTCAGACCTTCCTGTCGCAGTATCATCCGTCAACTCAACAGTCTCATCACTTCAGGTAATGATGTGTTATATATCATGCTGGTTATCACTACAGCCAGTTTAAATCACACACCTGAACATTTTCCTTCATGAATTGGCCCACATTAAACTTTTGTGATCAGTTGTAATTCTGAGAAAAATTATCGATATTAGTATATTATTATATATATTGGTATAAATGCATATGACATAAAAAGTCTTGTGAGCAAAGCTCATACTGGAACTTTTTGCTGCACAAAATGTCCTCGTGTTTCAGTACAGAACAGCACACTCTGATATTACAAGCCAAAAGCTTCCTGTCTGCATGTCAGCACTGCAAAAAATATACTATATGATATATCACTAAATAAAACTAGATAGTACTGCAAGGTTTCTGATTATTTTCAGCCCAGAAGGAGTTCCTAAAGACCTGAAATTGTCAACACATTCAAAAAATCTTAACTTTTCAACAACACTTGTGCATGTGTGGGCAGAGCCGACATCATATATAATCAAATGTTGTCCCTGCTGATATTTTCTCATCTACTGCAGACTATGTGATCCTTCATGCCACTGAGCCGGTCACTCAGAGTCCTGTCTGCAGAGTCTTCAGTCCTGCTCAGCACGACCAGACACTGCTGGAGGAGAGACACTTACGCTACATTTCCCCACTGGGCAAAGTAAGTGTGAAGCAACATGCAATTAAAATGGAGCTAGCTTCTATTTTCTAATGGATGTTAAGCACTTATTTGACATTTGTACAGATTTGACTCGGCCAGATTACAGCTAACTGATATCGTGGAAGACTGACAGGATGGCATAATAATTAAAGCACTTCATATAATAAAGTTGGCTCACAGAATCTTCTTTTTGTGTGTCCTGGAATATCCAACATATGGTCAGGTTTGGTTTAGAAGTTTGATGGTTTCACTGACAACTGTGTAACTCCAAACTTTTCCAGGGGAACTTTGGTTGTGTTGAACTTTGTCGCTATGACCCGCTGGGTGACAACACCGGCGAGCTGGTGGCTGTGAAGAAACTGCAGCCGAACAAGCAGTCGACCCTGGAGGACTTCCAAAAGGAGGTCAACACCCTGAGCGTTTTATACTGCGACTACATCGTCAAATACAGAGGAGTCTGCTACAGCATGGGTACAAAAACACACATACACCTTGGTAGCAAACCACACAATGGTCAAATTCATTAAAAGAACACAAGAGTGAGGTTGTCTAGACTGTAAAACTGTCAAATCTCATTTTACCTTTAGATTAACAACACAGCTTTTATTAAGTTCTTATTGTGTGTGGGTTATAATTCATTGTTAATTTCAAAAACGTGCTGGAGGCTTGTTCAGCTGTTTGACACATGTGTCTCAGATAAACCACATGACCTCCTCTCTAATGACCGCACTGTCGTTGGCTGAATTTTTCAATCCTCTTGTCTGAAGTGACTGAGTTCAATAGATAAGAGACGGCTGTGTGTCTGTTGTCTGCTGACTAATTGCAGTGTGTAATATTTGCTGTGTCACAGGTCGCCTCAGCATGAGTTTAGTGATGGAGTACCTCCCTCATGGCAGTCTCATTGGCTACTTGGAGAATAACCGACACAACGTCAACACCAGGAGGATGCTGCTTTTTGCTTCTCAGATCTGTAAGGTAAGAGTCAAACATACAAGCTCAGATGTCAAAAACTATGTGGAGTATAATTTCATATGTTTTGTAACAGATCTGCATGATTATCAACTCCACATGCTGTGGTTTTGAGGCTTTTTTTTCCCAGTGAAATCAAATAAAAGCATATTTTGAATTGGCATTTTCCACTCACAAAAAGGTCAGACAGGAATCTTCTTGAAATCTAAATTTAAAGGTTTTGAATGAGGAAAAGCAGACATGTAACCCTACAGGATTTAGAATTATTTATGAGAAACCCAGCTGGATTGTAGACTTAATGACTACTGCTCTAATCACACCAACAGCAAGTAGTAAGTTCTAGTGTGTTTTGCTTTATAATGTACATTAAAGACAGCTCTCAACAGGGTGACCATTAATCTTATCGTTTGCCTCTGGAATTCAGCTTTTTATTTTCACTGTCTAGATATTAATCCCAATTCCAACAAAAAAAATGAAAGGATATGACAAAAGAACAGACAGTTTATTCATTTCCTGCTTTTTCTACTGTTCCCAGGGGATGGAATACCTGCAGACTCTGCGTTATGTCCACCGAGACCTCGCAGCCAGAAACATCCTCGTGGCCAGTGAGTCGCTGGTGAAGATCGCTGATTTTGGGTTGACCAAAGTTATTCCTTGCAACAAGGAGTACTACCGCGTCACACAGCCGGGAGAGAGCCCCATCTTCTGGTAGATTTCCTTAATTTCAAAGCTGCAATTCAAATTAAAGCGTCAAAGAGCCACAGCGATGATATCACAGTCGTTGTGGAAGGTTACGAAGAGGCCTGCAGAAGTCTTTACACCAGGAAGTGCATATTTCACATTGTCAAAGCCTTCAAAGTAGTGATTTGCATATTTTGAAAGAAGTATTGCTCATAGAAGTCAAACTAGTGCAGAAAATAGTCCTAAAACCTAAGATGATTCTTTTTCTCTTCTATACAAATTAAGATAAAAAGTCAGAGATTGAAGTACACCTGCTTTCAGTCACAGCTCAAGCATCTGTAGAGAAGAGTGATCCTGCAACTGTGCATCATTTCACGCAGTTCTTTTGTTTCAGGTACGCTCCAGAGTCCATTAGTGAGTCCAGATTCTCCCACAAATCAGACGTCTGGAGTTTCGGCGTGGTTCTTCACGAGCTCTTCTCCTATTGTGACGTGAACTGCAATCCAAAAAGAGTGAGAAAGTTTACGCGTTTTGTGAATATGTTTGAACAGCATTTCAGTTTAGTTTAGGATTACCAATAATGGCTGTTTTGTTCCAGCTGTACATGCAGGTGATCGGACACAACGTGCAGGGTACGACCATCTCAATGCATCTGACAAATATTCTAAAGAACGAGTGGAGGCTGCCAGCTCCTCCAAACTGTCCACCAAAGGTATGTTTGTTTCCTCTCCACATACAAATACTGTAAATCAATGACACCTTTGGTGAAATGACTGTCTGCCTCATATTAGTGTCCCTCGAAATTAAGAATCAGACATGCCACTCAGAGCGGGGACCTTCTTCCACTCACATTGTCCTCTCTGTACC